>NW_024745663.1:0-16414 GCF_018991925.1 Homarus americanus | reverse complement strand
AGTATCTTGTAATGTAAAGTGATACATTTCAGTAGTAAAAATACAGAGTTATGTTTAGCATTTAGGGTTTTTTTTTGATGGTGTTAATGATTAATATAATTTACAGGTGGTAATATAAATAAAACTAACTTTTTCACCATTTCTGTTTGAACCACTTAATTTTTTGTTGTCCCGTAAGTGGTAAATTAAGAATCTCACTTGAATAATGAATTGTACCACTTTTTTTTTTCTTTTTTTACGAGAATTAGCCCACCCGGGCACAGGTCAAACGACCCACAACGGAGCCTGGGGGGCGAAAAAAAAAGAACGGAAAGAAATTGAAAATATAGAAAAAAGGTTATACTGTATTAATCTACACCACGAAGATTCCGGAAAACCAGCTTTTTAAAGTGAGACAGATTGTAAGAGCATGGAAACACAGAAGAAGGCAAAGCATTCCACAGTTTGGCTGTGTGAGGAAAGAAGGAGGTACTATAACGGGTTATTCTCGTGTGACCGATATCCACAGAGAAATGGTGGGCACCGCGGGCAAGACGTGTGTTACGAACTCACGGCCTTACCGGCGGTACACAGGATGCCAAATCCCCTGAACATTGCCCGTTAAAGTACCTGTAAAAGAGAGAGAGTGAAGCAACATTGCGGCGAAGAGAAAGGGGAGAGAGATTGTCGACTAAAGGAGCAGAGTTAATAAGACGAATGCCTTTGATTCCCCCCTATCTAATAGTTGGACAGAAGAAGAGCCACCCCAGATATGAGAGCAGTACTCCAAGTTAGGACGAATGAATCCCTCATATACTTGGAGCAACTGCTCAGGAGTGAAGTAGCTGCGGCATCTGTACAGCATTCCCAACTTTCGGGAGGCAGCTTTAGTTATACTAAGGATGTGTGATTTCCAGGACATATTGGAGGAAATGGTGAGGCCTAACATATTTATTTCAGAATTTGGGGGGATGATAGCGTCCTGAAATGTAATTGGTGGGAGATCGTCTACTTTACAAAGTGTAATTGGTAAATATTGAGTTTTGTTACTATTGAACTTAACCAAGTTTGTATCTCCCCATTCAGAGATGCTGCACAGATCCGCATTGATAGAAGTAATGATATCAGTTCTAGAAACAGATCTAGTTTGAGAGTTAGGAGGAAGGGGAAAATGTGAGGAAGAGTGAAGAGTAGAATCATCGGCGTAAGAATGGGTAGAATTAGTTGTAGTGTGAAGTAAATCATTGATAAAAAGAAGAAAGAGAGTTGGTGAAAGAACAGAACCCTGTGGGACGCCACTATTGGTAGAGAAAGAGCGAGAAATCGATCCCTCGACAACAACTGCCATGGACCGATTCTCAAGGAAGCTAAAGATGAGAGAACAAAGTGGGGGAGAGAAACCAAAAGAGGGAAGTTTAGATAGCAAAGACTTGTGCCATACCCTGTCAAATGCTTTGGAGATGTCGAGGGCCACGACAAAAATTTCCCCATAATCCCTAAGAGAGGATGACCAAAGATGGGTGCAATAGGAGAGCAGATCACCAGTAGATCTTGCCTGGCGAAAGCCATACTGGTGATCCGACAAAAGAGAAAGGCTTTCAAGGTGACGGAGAAAATGGGAGTTCAAGATAGTTTCGAAAATCTTAGAGAGGGATGAAGTTAGGGCAATGGGGCGATAGTTAGAGGGATTAGAATGGTCACCCTTCTTCGGGATGGGCTGAACCAAGGCATGCTTACAAGAAGAAGGAAAAGTTTTGGTTTTGAGGCAAAGGCGAAAGAGGCGAGCAAGCACAGGGGCCAGGGCTTCAGCACACTCCCTCAGAACACGAGGGGGTATTCCGTCCGGTCCATGCGCCTTACTCACATCCAACCTGGATAACACACCGGCAACCCTGCGAGTGGAGATTATAGGAAAGTGCATAGGTTCAGTAGGAGGTGCAGGGGTAGGAGGGGTAGAGTGGGAATCGTCTAAGGTGGAATTAGAGGAGAATAAGGTGCCAAAGAGGTTGGCTTTCTCAGGGGGAGAGTTTGCTATAGAGTTATTGGGACGGAAGAGGGGAGGAAAAGAAGGAGTGCAGAAGTTGTTACAGATGTTTTTAGCTAAGGACCAGAAGGATTTACTAGAGGAAGAATTAGTCAGGACAGCAGTCTTTCTTTTAATAAAATTCCGCTTGGCCCTACGAAGAATAGCCTTACAACGATTCCTAGAAGTAATGAAAGAGGTGTGGGTAATAGGAGAAGGAGATAGTTTCATAGCTCGATATGCCCTATCTCTCACCCTGCAAGCAAGAGAGCAGGAGCGATCAAACCATGATTGTAATGTGAAAGTTTTGGTAGAAGATGGGATAAATGCACTCATACCGCCCTGTATAACCCCAGCAATGCTGTCAGCACATACTGAGGCATCCCGAGTGGAAAAGCAACATTCATCCCAAGGAAAGTCGGTGAAGAATTCTCGCAAGGATTGCCAGCTTGCCCTCCGATAGTGCCATAGTTGATGTTTAGAGGGGGGTGGGGGAGGTGGTCGTGCCCAGTTTGATTTAATAGAAATAAGGTTGTGATCAGAAGAACCTAAGGGGGCAAAAATTGAGTATGAATTGTGTGAGGGGTTAGAGGTAAAACGAAGATCAAGAATGTTAGCAAGTTGATCGTGTCGATCAGGAACGCGTGTAGGGTGTTTGATTATTTGTTCCAAATCATTAAGTAAGGAAAAAGAGAGTGCCTCAGCTCCACCTGGGTCATCCCTTGCAGAGCCAAGCCACTCTCTGTGATGTACATTGAAATCCCCTAGGTAGAGGATCTCGGTGTTGGGGTGTGTGGATAGCAACGACTCATGGCAAGAAGTGAGATAGTCAAAGAGTTCGAAATAGTTGGTAGAGTTGGGAGAACAGTATAGGAAACAAAGAAAAATAGTCACAGTAGGTAGATATATTTTGAGCCAGATGACATCATAAAGGGGAGATTCAAGATCCGTGAGTCGGGCTATAGGTGTACGTGTATTGCAGTAGGCGCATACACCTCCCTTAGAACGGAAGTAGGTATAAAGGTTGTAGTTAGAGACTTGAAAAGGTTTAGGTGAAGCTGCTTTGGTCAGTTGAAGTTCGGAGAGTAGTAAGAGATCGGGGGAAGAGGTTAATAGATGGTGCTCCACAGAAGAAAAATTGGATCTCAGTCCGCGAATGTTGGAAAAATGAAGTGTGAAAAAAGCCGATCCTCCAGCAACCGTAGTGGCGTCAGTTGAGGCCCCAGTAGCTTGATGATGATCAGGTCGGCCCTGGGGTCCACAACCTTCCCGACCAGTGGGACCCATCCGAGAAGGCCCCGCTTCAGTATTAATATCAACTGACATAGGAGAATAAAATAGAATGAATAAAACAGATCAAGAATGAGTAAGGTTTTAGTTGTGGTGTTGTCAATAGTAAGAGAGACAGTTGAGACCCTGCAATTGTGTGTAAATGAGGCAGAAAGTCAGATCAGCAACTTGGGACTTGGTCACAATTTTCGTGATGCCATATGGCAGCAGGGTCTACCATTAGACAACACATTATGCTTCCAATATCTTCCCAGGTGGTAGTACCTCCCTGTTTGGTAGCTGCCTACTACCTACTACCTACTTAAAACATAACTGTATTAAGTGGATTTCCTAATTAATTCCAAATATTCTTAACTGAACTATGTAATTTAACTGTACAATAATAATAAAAATAAACTGGTCTAATTATAAATACCCATAAAATAATTAACTCAAGTATTATAAGTGGATTAAAGACAGTCCAAACAAATTCCTTCTATTAATTACACTAACCTTTGATGACTTAAAAAAATTAATAATAATATATTTTCTTGCTATAATGAACAGGTCTTTCAAGGGTTGTCTAAGAAAGGCAGTCCGATACACGCTAATTAAGAGCTGGTTACCATAAATTAATTAAATGTCAATATCAATTAACTCTTCTTCAACATCTTAAGTTCTGGTATCGATGAGAATTAATATATATTCGTTTAGTAATATATAGTAAATTATATATTTTTTTTATATACGACTATTTTACGAGTCTTTAGCGATACATAATTAATCGCTATATGATATATGAAAAATTTCCATGACTGTACAGCCGTTGTGAGCCGTTTTAGGGTGATTATAACAGTAGCCTTTTAGATAGTTTACAGGACGATGATGACAGTAGCCTTAGAGATAGTTTACAGGACGATGATGACAGTAGCCTTAGAGATAGTTTAGGACGATGATAACAGTAGCCTTAGAGATAGTTTACAGGACGATGATAACAGTAGCCTTAGAGATAGTTTACAGGACGATGATAACAGTAGCCTTAGAGATAGTTTACAGGACGATGATAACAGTAGCCTTAGAGATAGTTTACAGGATGATGATAACAGTAGCCTTAGAGATAGTTTACAGGATGATGATAACAGTAGCCTGAGAGATAGTTTACAGGACGATGATAACAGTAGCCTTAGAGATAGTTTACAGGACGATGATAACAGTAGCCTTATAGATAGTTTACAGGACAATGATAACAGTAGCCTTAGAGATAGTTTACAGGACGATGATAACAGTAGCCTTAGAGATAGTTTACAGGACGATGATAACAGTAGCCTTAGAGATAGTTTACAGGACGATGATAACAGTAGCCTTAGAGATAGTTTACAGGACGATGATAACAGTAGCCTTAGAGATAGTTTACAGGACGACGATAACAGTAGCCTTAGAGATAGTTTACAGGACGATGATAACAGCAGCCTTAGAGATAGTTTACAGGCCGATGATAACAGTAGTCTTAGAGATAGTTTACAGGACGATGATAACAGTAGCCTTAGAGATAGTTTACAATAGAAGGAGGAGGTTAATAATAAGACTGAGAAATGTAGGAGGAGGAGGAGGAGGTGAGAGAGAAGGAGAATAACGAAAGAGGAAACACAGGACCGAAAAATAACGAAGAAAAATGATGAGAGGAAGACAAAGTAGAGAGAGAGGAAGACAAAGTAGAGAGAGAGAGAGAGAGAGAGAGAGAATAACAACAAATAACGAAAGAAAAAATACGGTAACGACAAAAATACAAAGAAAACCCAAGCGGCAGAGACTAAACACAAACACGGGAATAAACAAAACATAATAAGATAAACAAGGCATATAAACAAAAGATTAATAGCTGATAACGAAAAAACTAGCAGGTGATAACGAGATAAGTGTCAATACAGAAGATAACTATAGATAACACAATATTTTCATTAACATTATGAATTATAGGATTTATTAATAAGGGATATAATTACACTATAACTTCCTATATATCAATTTATTAGTATTGTATACATGTTAACCTGAACTATATCACGGTAGAGTTTGTTTATGACAGTATGTGTTGGTGTTGAGTAGATCACCTGTAATTAGCGTCATTTAACAGGTGACACTGCAGCGAGTATACAGGTGAGACAGGCGGGGTAGTTCCAAGGAGTGAGAACCAGTGACAGGTGTAAGGGGAGTGACAGGTGTAGGGGGAGAGACAGGTGTAGCGGGAGTGACAGGTGTAGGGAGAGTGACAGGTGTAGGGGGAGTGACAGGTGTAAGGGGAGTGACAGGTGTAGGGGGAGTGACAGGTATAGGGGGAGTGACAGGTATAGGGGGAGTGACAGGTATAGGAGGTGTGAGAGGTGTAGGGGGTGTGACAGGTGTAGGGGGTGTGACAGGTGTAGGGGGAGTGACAGGTATAGGGGGTGTGACAGGTGTAGGGGGAGTGACAGGTGTAGGGGGTGTATTTCTAAGCAGTGTAGTTGAAACAGGTATAACACACATTGGTGGAGTACACATCAACACCTCCGCTAAACACCCTCCACATATACTCAACACACCCAGGGCCACGTAACACAGTGTTGGTAGGCTTAGGCGGCCATGTCGTGACACCGGCCGTCAGAATCTCCCAGCAAAAGGTAAACAAGATGGCGGCCCCCCATCCTACATGTCAACAACTCATCCTGAAATATCCCACCTGGACCCTCTACTAGTGGGGGTCGAACCCTGAATTCAGATTAGACTGCCAATACGGCCCGGGAGATCAGCGAGGTCAACCTAATGGAACTTTACACACACTACACTAATCACAAACTCATTCTATCTTAAGTTATTTTAAACCAATAGAGCTGGATTCAGTAACTCTCGTAAGACAAATTTCCAACTGGAAGCTTGAGGCAGCATTACAGTGCCTCACCTCAGCGATCGTAAGACAACAGGTGGCACTCTCACAGTAAGATGGCACCGTCGTTCTTACCATAAACAGACGATCGAGAGGAAATTTTTTCGGAGTACAAATCTTTGAGAACATTGGCAGTAAGTGGATGGCTGGCCGTTCAGGTGTAGCGGGCGGAGGGTGATTAGTGGCTACCGTGTGGACAGGTGAAGGTGAGTTACGATGCACCGTGTCTTAAGTAATAACTCGACCGGTTGAATTATATATCCACCAACTGATGAAAAAAAAAAAAATTCCACCATAAAACACCAAAATCCTCAAACAATCGTCCATCAATTTTTTTCCCTCGTAACTTAGGAGGAAAAATAAATAAATAAAACACACATCCAAGTCATTAAAAAAAAGTCTCGGTGTAGTTTCGACGCCATTTTGACCGCCATCCTTCTGTAGTATGCTGTAGTGGACCAAATAGACGCATCCTAAATTCTTCACTTAAGAGGGGAGAATATTTCCACGGGAGGGCCTTTGAGAATCAGAGTCTAGGGAATTAAAACGTGAAGGAACTGAAGCTGGTAGGATTTTCCCCAATTTATTACGCTGAAAAGGATTGTGGTGGGGGAAAAGAGAGGGGAGGGGAGAGGGGGAAGGGAGCGATTGTATCCTGTAAGGGAGAAAGGGAGGGGAGGAATGTGTCATGTAAACGGGAGGGGGATTATCATGGAAGGGAAAGAGGGAGAGATGTGTTCTGGAAGGGGGAGGGTTGTGTCACAGAAGGAGGGGAGGGGGAGTGTCAAAAGGAGAGTGGGCATTAGAGGGCAAGATGTCTGAGAGGAAAGTAGTAGGTGAGGAGGCGTGGTGTTGTAGTAGACAGGAGGAGGCGTGGTGTTGTAGTAGGCAGGAGGAGTCGTGGCGTATTAGTAGGCAGAAGGAGGCGTGGTGTTGTAGTAGGCAGGAGGAGGCGTGGCGTGGTAGTAGGCAGAAGGAGGCGTGGCGTGGTAGTAGGCAGAAGGGGGCGTGGTGTTGTAGTAGTAGACAGGAGGAGGCGTGGCGTGGTAGTAGGCAGAAGGGGGCGTGGTGTCGGGAGCGGGCAGGAGGGGGCGTGGTGTTGTAGTAGGCAGGAGGAGGCGTGGCGTGGTAGTAGGCAGGAAGAGGCGTGGCGTGGTAGTAGGCAGGAGTAGTATGGTGTGGTAGTAGGCAGGAGAGGCGTGGTGTTGTAGTAGGCAGGAGGAGGCGGGTGTTGTAGTAGGCAGGAGAGGCGTGGCGTGGTAGTAGGCAGAAGGGAGGCGTGGTGTTGTAGTAGGCAGGAGGAGGCGTGGCGTGGTAGTAGGCAGAGGAGGCGTGGTGTTGTGTAGGCAGGAGGAGGCGTGAAGTGGTAGTGACAGGAGGAGGCGTGGCGTGGTAGTAGGAAGAAGGGGGCGTGGTGTTGTAGTAGTAGACAGAGGAGGAGGCGTGGCGTGGTAGTAGGCAGAAGGGGGCGTGGTGTCGGGAGCGGGCAGAAGGGGGCGTGGTGGGCAGGGGGAGGGTGGCGTGGGACAGCGATGGCGGCGCGCCTTGCCTCGCTCTCACGATCAATATGACCCCGGCTCCCCTCCCCTCATTACCGCCACCCCCGGGCTCTCCCTGCCTGCCCCTACCCTGGCCAGCCTCCCTACCTGATCCTACACTGGCCAGCCTCCCTACCTGATCCTACCCTGGCCAGCCTCCCTACCTGTCCCTACCCTGGCCAGCCTCTGTGCCTGACCCTACCCTGGAAAGTCTCTATGCCTGACTCTGGCCAGCCTCTTTACGTAACCCCACCTGACCCTGGCCAAACTCTGTACCTGACATGACCCAATCTAACCTAAACACAATTTAAACTAAACTGAACAAGACTAAACCACGCTTCTATCTATCTAAATTTTGTCAAGCTCAAATAATCATTGTCACCACTGTCATACACCCACCAACCCACAGTCATACACCCACCAACCCACAGTCATACACCCACCAACCCACAGTCATATACCCACCCAACCCACAGTCATACATCCACCAACCCACAGTCATACACCCACCAACCCACAGTCATACAATCTAATCAACCCACAGTCATACACCTACCAACCCACAGTCATACATCCACCAACCCATACAGTCATACACCCACCAACCCACAGTCATACACCCACCAAATTGGCCAGTCATACACCACCAACCCACAGTCATACACCCACCAACCCACAGTCATACACCCACCCTCCAACCCACAGTCATACACCCACCAACTCCACAGTCATACACCCACCAACCCACAGTCACACCCACCAACCCACAGTCATACACCCACCAACCCACAGTCATACACCCACCAACTCCACAACATATACCCACCAACCTACAGTCATACACCCATCAACCCACAGTCATACACCCATCAACCCACAGTCATACACCCACCAACCCACAGTCAAACAGCCACCAACCCACAGTCATACACCCACCAAACCACAGTCATACACCCACCAACCCACAGTCATACACCCACCAACCCACAGTCATACACCCACCAACCCACAGTCATACACCCACCAACCCACAGTCATACACCCACCAACCCACAGTCATTCACCCATCAACCCACAGTCATACACCCAGCCTCTGTATCTGACTTTACCTGACCTGACTTAACCAGATCCAATCAAGAAACCCATTATTTTTCACCTCTATTACACCTTGAAGCAGGTATCGAGGCCACCTGACCTGACCTCAATTACTCTGCAATATTCCCAAGGCATCTGACCACCTCTGCTAGCGTATTCGGTACACCTAACATGACATGACCTGACCTGACCTGACCTGGCCTGACCTCTAAGAACGAGAAAATAAACCCAAGATCTATTTAAATCTATCCCAGAAATTTAAACCTTCAATATATTTGTTTTTAGTTCATTTGTTATGTCTTTGTTTTGCTCTTGTGTTTACGGTTCTTGTTTATGAATTAAAGAAACGATAAGAGAATCCAGCCCGTCAAACTTCTACTGATAATCACAACTCGAATTATGCAACTGAAGAACAACAACAACAATAAGAAGAACAAGAACAAAAAAAAACAGCAGGATATAATTCCTATAGAACCTCATGACTAGTTTATTAATGCCTTAAGAAACACCAACAACAATCCTCAGCCAACACGGACCTACAAAACATCAACAAGGTGACGACAACAACAGCTCAAACGCTCCAGCTTAACACCTACAAATTTCCGGGAGTTTAGTGTCGCTACATGAAACATAAACACGGCGGCGAGTCCTACAGCTACACACTGTAACTGTCGGCGGAGCAAAGGACGAGACAGCGACGCTTACTCATTGGTGGAGTTTTAATAACAACAGCATGTGGTAACTAGGAGATGTGTGTGTGTTGTGAGGTAGTGAAGGACCACAACATCTCACGTTTTGTGTTACACGTCAAAGACTGAACAATGTGAAGCAGCGGCCCTCCCCCCACACCACGCTGCCTGTAGTAACACCACCGTTAATAAAGGACAAAACGGTACAATATGGAGGTGGGGGGTGGCGTGTGGACAAGGCACGAGAGAGCGGCCTTGTTAATATGATGGTCACCAGACACGGCCAACACCAGGTGGCGGGTGTAGCTCTTCCTGCTGAATAAAAACCAAGAGCGAGTTTGACGACGCTACACGAACACCGTCCTCAAGGGGGATATCTTGGACTCGAGTGTGAGAGATTCGTCTTCAACTAAACACGATTTCTTTTCAACTTCTCCTAAAAAAATTCCTCTTCGACTCCAAGGCTGAAATTCGAGTCCCACTTGAAACGAATAAAATAAAATATATGTGAAGAGAAAATGTAAATAGTGTGTTTGACTGTGTGAGGCTGATGGAAGCAACACTAATTATGCTGTATAATGGGTTGTGTTCAGTAAGGTCAGAGTGATTAGTGGCGCGCGCCATCACAGTGCCACGCCACTTCCCGCCTACTATACACGCCCCTACACCCACCACGCCTCCCTCTTGCCCAACTCAACAGGCCCACTTAGCTACCCCTACACGCCCCTTACCCTCCCCCCACCATATACCACGCCCCTTGCTGCCCACCCCTTACGCGCCCCCACCCCTCCACACCACGCCCACCCACTCATCGTACACTAATAAGGTGATAAGATTACCTCATCATGACACTGGTGTGAATCAGCATCAGGAACTCACCTTCCCCTGCATCAAGGTGCCCACCCTCACCCACCCTACCTGGCAGACCATTCACCTGCGTATTATACCACCTGACACGGGAAATCACACACACACGGGATGACACGGTAGAACACAGTGCTTGTAAGGTAAATAGAAGCCAGCCTTAATGGGTCTCAACCTTAAACTATTAGGACTGAGGCCCATTAGTATTGAGAGCCGTCAGGATTGGGACTCATTAGGACTGAGGCCTATTAAGACTGGAACCATTAGGCCTGTGGTATCTTTGGACTGAGGCTCATTAGGACTGAGAACCATTGGAAATGTGACCCATTAGAATTGGGGCCCATTAAAACTGGGACCCAATAGGACTGGGGCCCATTAGGACTAGGGCCCATTAGGACAGGGGTTCATTTGATAAGATGCCCACCTAGTAACAGTGCAAAAGAGGGCATGCAAGATTATTCTCTCCCCTTCCTACTCCACATATCAAGAAGTGCTCAACACACTGACCCTTTCGACTCTCACTGACCATCACCACGACCTCATCTGCAAATTTGGTAAGAAGCTTCTACACCATCCTCGACACCGGCTCCTACTACCACCTGAGATCCCTAGCCCGAGAATTGCTGTTTGACACCACAACCGCATCCAGCCCATAAGTGCACGAACTGATCGCTATAAGAACAGCCCAGTCCCAACCATTGTAAAAATTATCAATAACTTGTAATAAACCAGTGTATTCACTCCCAGTAAATACTACTTCTTGCACTGTCACTATGTTGAAATGCACTGTAGTTTGAGTTTTTCCCCATCTAGTTATTATATATCTTATTTGTATCACTTATGTTACTTGTATATTATTTGTAATTCGAAACCCATTCCCCAAATATGAAAATGTATATTTTCAGCCTTCTGGCTGCCAAGCTCTTTCAATAAACCGTTAATTATTATTATTATTATTATTATTATTATTATTATTATTATTATTACACTTAATTCTACCAGTTGAATCACAGGTGATGGCCGTCAGCCACGGTAGCTGATCACCAACTCAAAACCAGGGTTCGACTCCCTAATGAGAAAAATGTCCAATAAACAACATTTCAGGTCGAGTTGTTTACATATAGAATGGGGGACGGCCATCTTGTTTCCCTTTTTCACCTGGGGATTCTGCCGGCCGGTGTCACGACATGGCCGCCGGAGCCCATATAGCCCCTTTGTTATTACTGCTGCCGGATACACCTGTGTTGTAACCATAGGTGTATCCGGCACCTATACACACCTGCCTCGACGTCAGGTGTAACCACCACCTGTACACACCGGTACATCACACACCACAACACCTTCCACACTCCCAACGAACTCAATCCGTTCCAGCAGGTTGTTCGTTAACCGAAAAGTTCGTTAACCGAAACCATTGTTCAATGGGTTTTTGGGTAATTGGTTCCAGCTCACCGAAAATTGCCTAAATTCAACAAAAATGGTAGAAAAGTTCACTTACTTTGAGGTGTGTATGTAGAAGGCTCCTGGATGATGATGATGATGTGCATTTGAAGTGGGAGGTGGAGGAGGAGAAGGGAGAAGAGAAGGCATTGGGGTGGAAGAGAAGTCACCCCATGGCAACATTTTACCCATAAAATTTTAGTTCTCTTGGTGTGTTTCAAGATTATTTTCTTTAAATCAACACTGCACTGCGCTATATATTGTCAATATGTAAAATAAATTTCAAAATGACCAATAATTTGCTTGGAAACACAGAAAAAAAGCGTTTAGTTGAAGAGAGTCTCAAGCAAGATGCTACCTCCAGTGAAAACAGAGAGAGACTAACGCCTGTTTGCTGTGTTAAGAGGCTGGATGCCGCGCATTAAACTAGTCACTTTACCTTCAATTATGTTCAATAAATGTTAAAATGACTAAAAAATTTAATATTAAACTTTTAAAATTATTGAATAGTATAAACTTCTTGATATTTACTAAAATAGTAAGGAATTTAAGCCCTAGAACCGATTAATGTATTGGCAGACTGATACTAAAGCTGGTTGCCCGGCCACTGCAAGCGAAAACATGTTGAGGTCGGTTCGTAAGAAATTCGTTAACCGAATTTCTGTTCGTTAACCGAACTGGAGATTCTTATGGAAGGCAGTTCGTTAACCGAAATTTCGTTAACCGAGGGATCACTTATATCTATAGTGTAACTAACTACACATTACAATACACTGAAATAATGAAACAAAAATATATTCAGAATCTAAGAGAAGTATAGGAGAATAATCCTTAAATACAAACTCTATAAAACTTAATCTTGGTTGCACCGCATTTTTTTCAGTAAGACAATATATATAATTACATTGGGCAGTCCATTACCACAAATTACACTGATAAACGGTACGTAATGGATACTGAATTACAAGTCTCATAACTAAGTCTGGCTAAAACAGTGGTAGACATTGTTTAGACATAAGCCAGTTGACCGCTGAGGTGAACATTAAACTAATATGATTAAAATAGCAACCAATGATTTGAAGATTAATTAATGTAAATGTGAAATACCTAAGAGAATAGCAAATAAATAAAATACACCAACGAGATAAATAAATAAGAATGAATGGAAAATTATTGAACAATAAAATGAAAATAAGAAAACGAATAAACAGTAAAATGAAAATAAGTAAGAATAAAAAAAGAATAACAATTACTACAATAAAACTAAATAAAACAAAATAAACAGAAAAGAATAAGAAACACAATAAATAAATAACACAGCAACACAAACAACATCATTTACTGTGTTACTTCACATCAACGTGTCCAACATTTGTCTTGACTCCATTTTCGTGAATATAATTAAGTCAAACATCATAACACACATCCCGGTAAAAAAAAAACCACACCAACGACAACAATAAATAAATAAACATTAAAAATAAATTCAATATATTTTCCCTAAGATTTTTTTTATTACGAAGTCACGGAAAAAAGTTTGTATACGAATCTTCCTCAACATAATGAGGGGAAGCAGTTCTTTCACCACAGTTATACTCGTAGGTTATACTGTAGAGATCCCCCGTGTTCAGAAGACAGAGCCACTTATTGACGGTACAGTTACAGCCACTTATTGACGGTACAGTTACAGCCACATATTGACGGTACAGTTACAGCCACTTATTGACGGTGCAGTTACAGCCACTTATTGACGGTACAGTTACAGTCCAAACTCCTTGTACACTTGAGGGAGGTTGACAACATGTGAATGCTGCTTGCATTATAAATTGTCAGAATAAAAAACTAAAAAAAAAAGTCAGATACTAAGAAAAACTGAGTAAATTAATGTTAAAATATCAATCTACCTTACCTACATCACCTCCTTAAGTAGATGGTATATTATCCAGCATGTCCAGGGAATATTGTCTAAAATAATATAGTATAATTGGTTATTTTACTTCAATTATGACCTTGTGTGATAATAGGACATAGTACCATAATAAACCTTTTCTCGAACTGTTAAATAACTCAACAAAAATAATAATAATCCATTCTAAACAACGGATTATCAGACGTAGATGTCATAATTCAGCTCATCATAATTATCCATACACTCTCGTGTATAAATTCCACCGTCAAAATTTGTATTGTCGGAAGAAGTTTTACTGTCTGAATGTCTGTCTAATTCTACAAAACTCTCCGTTAGTATCCGTCTATTTCCTCTGTTACCTCATCACTTAAGAGTATTACAAAATATTACCACTGACTGTAACACCTGATGTGCAATGTGCATACTCATATTTATAATCCTGTGTATTTTGTAACTGAAAGAAATTACAGGTACAGGAATATTTAGTTACTCTTGCGGTATAAAAATCATACATCTATCTATCTATCTACTGTATCTATCTATCTATCTATCTATCTATCTATCTACTGTATTTATCTATTTATATCTATTTTATTAACTCACCTGTACCATTAATCATCAGTTTATTTATCTTAATCTTCTTCCCATTTTGATTTATTCCTCTTAACTATGTATGTATCTATACCCACAAACAAGCCTACTATCCACTCCCTACACCCACAAACATACCTACTATCCACTCCCTACACCCACAAACAAACCTACTATCCACGCCCTACACCCACAAACATACCTACTATCCATGCCCCACACCCACAAACAAACCTACTATCCATGCCCTACACCCACAAACAAACCTACTATCCACGCCCCACACCCACAAACAAACCTGTACTTCTTACAAACAAACCTACTATCCACATACACCCCACAAACAAACCTACTATCACACTTACACCCCTAGGCAAACCTACTATCCACGCCCCACCCACAAACAAACCTACTATCCACCCTACACCCACAAACAAACCTACTATCCACCCCACACCACAAACAAACCTACTATCACGCCCTACACAAACAAGCCTACTATCCACTCCCTACACCCACAAACATACCTACTATCCACTCCCTACACCCACAAACAAACCTACTATCCACGCCCTACACCCACAAACATACCTACTATCCATGCCCCACACCCACAAACAAACCTACTATCCATGCCCTACACCCACAAACAAACCTACTATCCACGCCCCACACCCACAAACAAACCTACTATCCACGCCCCACACCCACAAACAAACCTACTATCCACGCCCTACACCCACAAACAAACCTACTATCCATGCCCTATACCCACAAACAAACCTACTATCCACGCCCTACACCCACAAACAAACCTACTATCCACGCCCTACACCCACAAACAAACCTACTATCCACGCCCCACCTAAACAAACCTACTATCGCCTCATCTGCAGAAACAGGTAAAACATTTCTGTGATCGTCCTTCAATAATTCCATACGCCAACCTTCCCTGCATTTATCTCAATTACAGTATAAAATTTTAGTGTTAATTTCAGCATCGGAATCAATCAATCAATCTCTCTCTCTCTCTCTCTCTCTCTCTCTCTCTCTCTCTCTCTCTCTCTCTCTCTCTCTCTCTCTCTCTCTCTAGATGGAAAATTTCATGACGTAAAATCCGATGAAAACTCTTCCCTGTTTATACATGTTGCTTCGAGGTTTTGTTTTCACGTTAACCTCATGTTTCGTTTCGATAAATGACACATATCACAGGAGGTGAACTACAAACTGACCTTTGACCTGACACCGACGACCGACCGACGGAAGATGGGGCTTCGGGTTTAGTCGTATCCCATTTGAGAGTTTTATGAATGTGAAGCCCCGAATTAGTCAACAAACCCTACAGCTCAATTTGGATTCGAACTTGTGCATCTTGTTCTTGAATCAGAACCTTATCTCACACATATATAGGGGTTAGGTTAGGTTAGGTTGGGTTGGGTTAGGTTAGGTTGGGTTGGGTTAGGTTGGGTTAGGTTGGGTTGGGTTAGGTTAGATGGGGTTAGGTTAGGTGAGCCGTGTCCATCACAACCAGACAATTATCCCCGTCCATCAGATCTTCCCTTTAACAAATCCTCAACATAAAAGACAAATTCACCTCCATGTGTTAAAATCTTACTACACTACATTACCGTCACCACTATACCAAACCTGTGTAATATTAACATACTAATACACTATTAAGACATCACCAAATCCATCAATAAACAGTACATCTTCCTTTACACTTGATTAGAAAGAAAAACAAGAAAATATACCCAGAATCTCAAATTCATTCACTAACATTACGAAAAATTACAAGAGTTAAGAGTCAAAGCAAGATATGTACTGTACGCAATGTTGATGTTATTTTGTTCGCCATCATTGTGTCCTAAAGTTAATCTGTTTTGTGAAGTAAATCCTCGGACTTGGGAACAAATCATCATGTGTACCTTTGAGTATGAAGGTCTTGATCCATTTCCTTGATGTCTACCGTTTGGAACAGGTAACACCACCACAATTGTTTTAACCAAGACGAAAACGGACGAAAAAAAGCTTCTACAAATATCAAGTATTAATTTTCTCTCTTTACAGGATCTAATACTCTTGGAAATGTGTTTA
>NW_024745662.1:0-6131 GCF_018991925.1 Homarus americanus | reverse complement strand
TCATATAGCGTTAAAGGAAGGAACCAACCCTATTTACGTACCAGCTTATAGACTACCTCATAGCCAGCGCGCTGTAGTGCAATATATGGTACAGGGTATGTTAGATGAGAATGTCATTAGACACTCAAAATCCCCCTTTAATAGCCCATTATTCCTCGTCCCGAAAAAGGATGGTGGATGGCGCCCTGTCATAGATTTCAGGCGCGTAAATAATCAAACAATCCCTGATAGGTACCCAATGCCTATCTTGAGTGACATATTGCAATCCTTAGGCAAGGATAATGTGGTATTTAGCAACTTAGATTTGCTTAGTGGGTATTGGCAAATACCACTCGATGAAAAATCACGAGAAATCACGGCATTTAGCACGCCTCTAGGCCACTTTGAGTTTCTACGAATGCCATTTGGTCTCAGAAATGCCCCACTAACATTTCAAAGAATGATCAACACCCTATTTGCCGGACTAATTGGTAACACAGTCTGCGCTTATTTGGATGATCTAATAGTAGTCAGTAAGGACGTCGATTCCCATCTGATAAAACTGCGTGAAGTTTTGGCCAAACTTTCCACAGCAGGACTCAAAATAAAACTCTCAAAGTGCGAGTTTTTAAAATCCAGAATCCATTTCCTTGGTCATGTAGTCGACGGTGAGGGCATACACACAGTTAATGATAAAGTCAAAGCTGTATCTCAGTTCCCGCGTCCTACCTCAAATGATCATGTGCGTAGCTTTCTCGGATTATCTGGTTATTATCGTGCCTTTATCAAGGACTATGCAACATTAGCATCGCCCCTAACGAGGTTGCTCAAAAAAGATGCAGTGTTCATATGGGATGCTGAACACGAGGAAAGTTTTACGGCATTGAAGACAGCGCTAACCAATGCCCCGGTTCTAGCATTCCCAGACTACACTCAACCTTTCACTCTCTGTACTGACGCTTCCGGAATTGGAGTCGGAGCAGTACTCATGCAAGAGGACACGCGTGGGAAGTTTAGAGTGATAGCATTTGCAAGTCGCAAACTAATCGATGCTGAAACACGTTATTCGGTGACGCATTTAGAAACGTTAGCCGTTGTGTGGGCACTTAAGAAGTTCAAAGACATTATCTTTGGCTACAAGATAACTGTTTTACTGATCATGCGGCAGTCACCGAACTGTTCCATGGCAGAAACTTATCAGGCAGATTAGCACGCTGGTATCTGACAATTCAAGAGTTTGACCCCGAATTTAGGTATTTACCTGGGAGGGCGAATGTTGTCGCCGACGCTCTGTCAAGAAATATAGCACCAGTTATGCCTGTATCAACATTCACTCTTTCGCAGCTGGAAGATGAGCAACGACGCGACCCATATTGGTCAGCTGTTATTTTTGCTCTCGAATCGGGCGAGGATGTTAAACTCCCCAAGTTATTTCTTCCCTTAAGTCAGTTTGAATTACGACATAACATACTCCATAGGACGAGAAAATCTCCTGAGGGTAATGTGTCTCAAATAGTCGTACCTGACACGTTGCGCAAAGCAGTAATGACATTGTTCCACGATGTCCCACAAGCAGGTCACCAAGGTCGTGATAAATGCCTAGCGGATTTACGAAAGAAGTATTTCTGGAACACGATGAAGAAAGACATAGAATTACACATAGCTAATTGTTTGGCATGTGCTCAACATAAAGGATCAACAGGATCACCTGCCCCGATTCTACAATATCCTACACCAGACCGTCCGTTTGACACAGTCGCTGTTGACTTGTTACAACTCCCAATGAGTCATCAGGGATCAGGATACGTCTTAGTGTGTGTGGATCATTTTTCCAGGTTCGTGGTCTTGGTCCCACTAAAAAGCAAAACGGCCGAAGCAGTAGCCTATGCATTAGTGATGAATCTCATATGTCCATATACTACGCCTAAAGTTCTACTCTCTGATAATGGAACAGAGTTCAAGAATGAGCTAATAGAGCATATATGTTTACAATATGGAATTAAACAAACTTTTGTGACAGCTTATCATCCACAGGCTAATGGCCTTGTTGAAAGAACCAATCGTAAAATCCTAGAAATACTGCGTCCAATTGTTAGTGGTTTTCAATACGCATGGGAGGATTGGTTACCGCAGGTTGCAGCGTCGATTAATGGGTCAGTTAATAGCTCTACGGGCAAAACACCCTACTATATTGTCTATGGTACAGATAAACGTCTGCCTTACGACATCCTTACAGAGGCGCCATACCCGGTATATAATACGGATGATTTTGCGGCAAAACAAATTCATGTCTTTACAGAAATTCATAACCAAGTACGATCACAGCTAGCGGCGTCACGCGCCGAAATGATCATCAAACAACATAAACATGCTAAACCTATCGCACTGAACGTTGGGGACGCTGTTATGTTACGGGAACCTGAAAGGAACTCCAAACTTTCGGCGAAATTTTCTGGTCCATTCCGCATAATCTCAAAAGAAGCAGGCAACAAATTCAAAATATGGAAGCCTAATGCACAGATCGCAGATGTCGTGCACGCGGATCGTCTGAAGAAGACCCAGATAAATGTCTTACCTCCAGTTGATGATAATGTGATTGATACATCCTTACAGACTGTTCAGAAGCAGAATGTCCCAAATGACTATTGTATGAAACTACGTTCTGCGAGTAGACGTTAACTCGTTTGTAATTCCTTACAGAATGGCTGGGATCGTCAGTGTCTTGCTTCTACTCTGTTGTGGCACCGTTGTGTTGACGAAAATGTCCACATTAGTCCTCAAACCAGGTGCACTGGTGGCACCTCTCGGACGCGTTCTCATAGCTGAGGACGTGGTGAACATCAAGTATGAACTACAGCCACTACTCCAACTTCCGCGTCAGATGGAAAACGTCGACGGCCAACTACAATCAGCATTGGACATCCTTCATAGTCTCAGCACAGCTTCGAAGAATTCGACAATAGTTTCACAAACTATAGACCTTCTACACTTTCGTCTCCAGAACCTTCGCGAGTTTCTAGTTGATGTTGGGAAAAATCTACCTGCATCTCAAGCGGATCTTGCTCAACAAGTGCATTCTCAGGCACGACGAAAAAGGGGTCTCTTTAATTTTGTGGGTCTCATCCAAAGCGCCTTGTTTGGCACGGCAACGGCCGATGATGTAGCTAAACTGGGCGACCGAATGAACGTTGTCGTTCAGGCTGTATCTCAACAGAATCGCGTTATTTCTCAAACCTTTCACGCGATTACTGCTCTAGAATCAAAGGTTAATGCAATCATAATGGAGTCTAACCAAGTTTCGAGGATTGTTACTAGGTTACAGAAAGCAATTCCGACGTTAGAATGGCTCCTTTACTTCACAGAATATTTGCATGCTGCTGAAATTTCAGTTCATAAAATTGTAACCTCTAAAAGTGAACTAATAGACAGCATTGTAGATGCCGGGATAGGACGTGTGGACGCGAAGCTTGTGCCTGTGCAGACGCTTCTTGAAGCTTTAAAAATAGCCAAGTTGCAGTATCATTTAACTCCTAATTTCAATGACAATGAGGTTCACTATTATTACCCGCTGTTGGAGTCAACCCTCACGCACAATGCAATTCTGATCCACATTCCTATGCGAGGGCAACATGAGTTTAATGCATGGCATTTAGAACCCTTCCCCTGGTTTGTGAACGACACACTGTATACCCTAGATAGGCCTAAAGAACTTTTCTTAGTAGATGAAGAATATTCATTGTTAGCAATAGAGGATTCAGAGGTACTGTCACGGTGTAAGTCGTCTTATCTACACCTACACGTATGTCCAGCCTACATGTTTGCATTTATTCCTGCTGCAGAAGGAATATGTGAATTGGCAGTCATACAACCAAATGTACGCACAGCGTTAGCGCAATGCAGTTATAGGCCAGTTAGTCTAAAGACTGTGTTCCACGCTCACCTTCACAATGTGCAGTATTTGTTCTTTCCAAATCTCACTACTGTAATTTTAAAATGCCAAAATGGTGTTAAGCAGCTAGTTGTGAAAGGGCATTACAAGGCTCCTGATTACTGTGAAATCACTTGTAGTACATTACGGACCTTGCCTACTCATCAGCATTTTGCGTTAAATCGAAAACTCAAGTCTGCTTTAATTCCACTTCCTATAATGAATTTCACTATCAAGGATATTCAAATAGTATCAGAGAAATTAAAAGTGTTAGCTTTCTTGAACGAGACACATTTTGCTGATTTGAATAATAACTTGCCATTTTACCTGTCACGGGAATTTGCTCTACCAAGTCTTACGATTCCCTCTATTCTGTTAATTCTGGCAATAATGTTCCTGTTCTGTTATTACCGGGCAGTATCATCCAAATTCAACATTGTTCATAACATACTAACCCGTACGACACAAAAGTCTAGGTCCCCTGTAGTAGAGAATACCCCTACAGTAATTTCCCCAGCTTAGTGTCTACATATCTGTTTATAACATGGTTAGGGTTGTCTAGGATGTACTGTACTCTGTGAGTTATTTAGGCCTCACGGAGCTCGGCTGGTAGGTGACCGAGCGATGTAATAGGCCCCTGTCTCATCAACAGAATGTATTATATAAATGGGTCAATACATCTGATATTATATTCAGATTCACCACCCTGTAACTTTCCACTGTCTATGAGTAAGACATGAGATTGACACGTGAGCGGGCAACTTACCCAAGAGGGCGAGACCCATAGCTCAGCATTCCTGTAAGCACGCACTGCGATGCCCCTAAGCTTGAGTAGCTCACCTCAAGTCATATCGTAAGGACGTGACCTAACGTTTATCATACATAAACGCCGTCCCTTTCTCATTCACTCCTAGACAGTGAGACTTATGGTTGATATACACTCAGGAATTATATATACAACCTTTCATAATAAAACAAAGGAACTACCGTTTGGGTTTCGTTACTTAAAACCCAAATATAAATATGTGTGAATGGACTGGTTAATTGGACAAGCAGCCGATTCAAAGGGGCGATAAGAATGAGTGGTGGCAATCGCCTTACGGACGATTAACGGCGGCAGAGGGGCAATAAAAATGAGTGGCGGCAATCGCCTTACGGGCTTTTAAAGGCGGCAGGGGGGCGATAAGAATGAGTGGCGGCTTTCGCGTTATGGGCGATTAACGGCGGCAGGGGGGCGATAAGAATGAGTGGCGGCAATCGCTTTACGGGCGATTAACGGCGCCAGGGGGGCAATAGGAATGTGTGGCGGCAATCGCTTTACGGGCGATTAACGGCGGCAGGGGCAATAAGAATGAGTGGCGGCAATCGCCTTACGGGCGATTAACGGTGGCAGGGAGGCAATAAGAATGAGTGGTGGCAATCGCCTTACGGGAGATTAACGGCGGCAGAGAGGCGATAAGAATGAGTGGCGGCAATCGCCTTACGGGCGACAACGGCGGCAGGGAGGCGATAAGAACAGTGGCGCAATCGCCTTACGGGCGATTAACGGCGCAGGGGGGCGATAAGAATGAGTGGGCGGCAACGCTCACGGCGATTAACGCGGGGGACCATCGACAACGGCGGCAGGGGGGCCATAAGAATGAGTGGCGGCAATTGCCTTACGGGCGATTAACGGTGGCAGGGGGGCCATAAGAATGAGTGGCGCCAATCGCCTTACGGGCGATTAACGGCGGCAGGGAGGCGATAAGAATGAGTGGTGGCAATCGCCTTACGGGCGATTAATGGCGGCAGGGGGGCCATAAGAATGAGTGGCAGTAATCGCCTTATGGGCGATTAACGGCGGCAGGGAGGCCATAAGAATGAGTGGCGGCAATCGCCTTACGGGCGATTAACGGCGGCAGGGGGGCCATAAGAATGAGTGGCGGCAATCGCCTTACGGGCGATTAACGGCGGCAGGAGGGCCATAAGAATGAGTGGCGGCAATCGCCTTACGGGCGATTAACGGCAGCAGGGGGGCCATAAGAATGAGTGGCGGCAATCGCCTTATGGGCGATTAACGGCGACAGGGGGGCGATAAGAATGAGTGGCGGCAATCGCCTTACGGGCGAATAACGGCGGCAGGGAGGCGATAAGAGTGAGTGGCGGCAATCGCCTTACGGGCGATTAACGGCGGCAGGGGGGCCATAAGAATGAGTGGCGGCAATCGCCTTACGGGCGATTAACG
>NW_024745661.1:0-8850 GCF_018991925.1 Homarus americanus | reverse complement strand
CTCCTGACACTCCCAGGTACACCTCAGGCACTCCATGGTACACCTCTGACACACCCAGGTACACCTCTTTAACTCCCTGGATCTCCCCTGACACTCCCAGGTACACCTCAGACACTCCCAGGTATCCTCAGACACTCCCAGGTACACCTTGGCCTCCCAGGTACACCTCAGACACTCTTAGGTACACCTCTCACACCTCCAGGTACCTCTCCACCTCCCAGGCACTCTTGTGACTCTCCTGGTGCTTCTCTGACACTCCCAGGTACACCTCAAACACTCCCAGGTACACCTCAGACACTCCCAGGTACACCTCTGACCTCCCAGGCACACCTCTGACACTCCCAGTACAGTGACACTGCCAGGTACACCTCTGACACTCCATGTGCATCTCCAACACTCCCAGGTACTCTGCACTCCCAGGTACTCCTGACTCCCTGGTACACCCCTGACACTCAGATACACCTCTGACATTCCCACGTATGCCTCTGACACTCCCAGGTACACCTCAGACAGTCCCAGGTACACCCAGACACTCCCGGTACCCCAGACACTCCCAGGTGCACTTCTCACTCAGGTACACCTCCGACACTCCCAGGTACAACTCTGACCTCCCAGGTACACCTCTGACCTCCCCGGTACACCTCTGACACTCACAGGGACACCTCTGACACTCCCAGATACACCTCTGCCTCCCAGGAACTCCCACATTCCCTGGTATACCTCTGACACTCCCAGGTACGTCCAATACTCCCAGATACACCTCTGACCTCCCAGGTAAATCTCTGACACTCCCAGGTACACCTCTGACACTCCCAGGTACACCTCTGACCTCCCAGGTACACCTCCGATACTCCCAGGTACACCTCTGACCCTCCCAGGTACACCTCCTGACACTCCTAGGTACTCCTCTGTCACTCCCTGATACACCTCTAACACTCCCATTTACCGCTGACCTCCCAGGTACACCTCACACCTCCCAGGTACCTGAGACACTGCCAGGTACACCTCAGACACTGCCAGGTACACCTCACACACCTCCCAGGTACCTCAGACACTCCAAGGTGCACCTCTGACTCTCCCAAGTGCACCTCTGACACTCCCAGGCACACCTCTGACCTCCCAGGTACACTTCTCACACTCCCAGGTACCCCTCCATTCCCAGGTACAACTCCGACACTCCCAGGTAAACCTCCGATATTCCTAGGTACACCTCTGACACTTCCAGGTACAACTCTGACACTCCTAGGTATTTTCTGACACTCCTGGTACACCTCTGACCTCCCAGGTACACATCAGACACTCCCTGGTACATCTCTGACACTCCCAGGAACACCTCTTTCCTCGGTTCTCCCCTGACACGCCAGGTACCCCTCGAACCTCCCAGGTACCTTGGACACTCCCAGGTACACCTCTGACACTCCCAGGTACACCTCAGACACTCCGAGGTACACCTCTGACACTCTGAGGTACACCACTGAGCACTCCCAGGTACACCACTGACACTCCCAGGTACCTCAGACACTCCCAGTACGCCTCTGACCTCCCAGGTACACCTCAGACACTCCCAGTGCACCTCCCCCTCCCAGGTACACCTCTGACACTCCCAGGTCCGCCTCCGACACTCCCAGGTACACACTCCGACACTCCCAGGTAAACCTTCAATACTCCTAGGTACACCTCTGACACTCCCAGGTACACCTCTGACCTCCTAGGTATTCCCCTCTGCTCCCCTGGTACACCTCTGACACTCCCAGGTACAGCTCAGCACTCCTTGGTACACCTCCTCTGACACTCGCAGGTACACCTCTTTCACTCCCTGGTTCTCCCCTGACCTCCCAGGTACACCTCAGACCCTCCCAGGTACACCTCAGACACTCCCAGGTACACCTCTGAGACTCCCAGGTACACCTCCAGACACTCTGCATGTACCTCTCCACACTCCCAGGTACACCTGTCCTCCCAGGTACTCCTGTGACACTCCCTGGCACTTCTCTGACACTCCCAGGTACACCTCAGACACTCCCAGGTACACCTCAGACACTCCCAGGTACACCTCTGACACTCCCAGGCACACCTCTCTCAATCCCGGGTACACCGGCTGCTGCCAGGTACCTCTGACACTTCCAGGTACTCACCCCAGCATTCCCTGGTACACCTCTGACACTCCAGGTACCTCCGATATTCCCAGGAACACCTCCATTCCCAGTTACCTTTGAGACTCCCAGGTACTTCACTGACACTTCCTGGTATGCCTCTGACATTCCAGGTAGCTCCTCTGACCTCCCAGTACACCTGATACCAGGTACACCTCTGACACTCCCAGGTCCGCCTCCGACACTCCCAGGTACAACTCCGACACTCCCAGGTAAACCTCCGATACTCCTAGGTACACCTCAGACACTCCCAGGTACACCTGTGACACTCCCAGGTACACCTCAGACACTCCTAGGTACACCTCTCACTCTCCCAAGTACACTTCTCACACTCGCAGGTACACCTCTGACACTCCCAGGTACACCTCTGACACTCCCAGGTACACCTCTGACACTCCCCGGTACACCTCTGACACTCCCAGGTACACCTCACTCCCAGATACACCTCTAACACTCCCAGGAACTCCACTGACATTCCCTGGCACCTCTGACCCTCCCAGGTACGTCCAACACTCCACAGATACACCTCTGACACTCCCAGGTAAATCTCTGACACTCCCAGGTACACCTCTGACACTCCCAGGTACACCTCTGACACTCCAGGTACACCTCCGATACCCAGGTGCACCTCTGACACTCCCAGGTACACCTCTGACACTCTAGGTACTCCTCAGTCACTCCTGATACACCTCTAACACTCCACATGCACCGCAGACACTCAGGTACGCTGACATTGCAAAGTACACCTCCAGACACTGCCAGGTACACCTCAGACACTGCTAGGTACACCTCACACACTCCAGGTACCTCAGACACTCCAGGTGCACCTCTGACACTCCAAGTGCACCTCTGACACTCCCAGGCACACCTCTGACACTCGGCCCGGACTGGGTATCACGGATATGGATTCCGCATACGGTATCTGACACACCTCTGACACTCCAGGTATTTTCTGACATTCCCTCGTACACCTCTGACCTCCCAGGTACACATCAGACACTCCCTGGTACACCTCTGACACTCCCAGGTACACCTCTTTCCTCCCTGGTTCTCCCATGAGCCTCCCAGGTACCTCAGACACTTCAGGTACACCTCAGACACTCCAGGTACACCTCTGACACTCCCAGGTACACCTCAGACACTCCCTAGGTACACCTCTCACCCTCCAGGTACACCTCTCACACTCTCAGGTACTCCTGTCACACTCCCTCGTACTTCTTTGACACTCCCAGGTACACCTCAGACACTCCCAGGTACACCGCTGACCTCCCAGGTACACCTCTGACACTCCATGTACACCTCGAACACTCCCAGCTACACCTCAGACACTCCCAGGAACTCCACTGACACTCCCTGGTACACCCCTGACACTCCCAGGTACACCTCTGACACTCCCAGGTACACCTCCAGAAACTCCCAGGCCTCTGACCTCCCAGGTTACTCTTGGTACTCCTGTCACTCCCTGATACACCTCTAACACTCCCATGTACACCGCTGACACTCCCAGGTACACCTCAGACAATGCCAAGTACACCTCACACACTCCCAGGTACACCTCAGACACTCCAAGGTGCACCTCTGACACTCCCAAGTGCACCTCTGACACTCCCAGGCACACCACTGACACTCCCAGGTACACCTCAGACACTCCCAGGTACACCGCTGACACTCCCAGGTACACTTGACACTCCGTACACCTCTGACACTCCCAGGAACACCTCCGACACTCCCAGGTACACCTACGACACTCCCAGGTACACTTCTCACACTCCCAGGTACACCTCCGACATTCCCAAGTACAACTCCGACCTCCCAGGTAAACCTCCGATACTCTAGGTACACCTCTCACTTCCAGGTACAACTCTGACACTCCTAGGTATTTTCTGCTTCTCCCTGGTACACCTCTGACACTCCCAGGTACACATCAGACACTCCTGGTACACCTCTGACACTCCCAGGTACACCTCTTTCACTCCCTGGTTCTCCCCTGACACTCCAAGGTACACCTCAGATACTCCCAGGTACACCTCAGACACACCCAGGTACACCTCTGACACTCCCTGGTACTTCTCTGACACTCCCAGGTACACCTCAGACACTCCCAGGTACACCTCAGACACTCCAGGTACACCTCTGACACTCCCAGGCACACCTCCTGACACTCCCAGGTACACCACACTGCCAGGTACACCTCTGACACTCCCAGGTACACCTCTGACTCCCTGGTACTCTCTGTCACTCCCTGATACCTCCTACTCTCCCAGGTACACCGCTGACACTCCAGGTACACCTCACACACTCCCAGGTACACCTGAGACACTGCCAGGTACACTTCTCACATTCCAGGTACACCACCGACATTCCCAGGTACAACTCCGACACTCCCAGGTAAACCTCAGATACTCCTAGGTACACCTCTGACACTTCCAGGTACAACTCTGACACTCCTAGGTATTTTCTCGACACTCCCTGGTACACCTCTGACACTCCCAGGTACACATCAGACACTCCCTGGTTCCCCCCTGACATTCCCTGGTATACCTCTGACACTCCCAGGTACACGTCCAACACTCCCAGATACACCTCTGACACTCCCAGGTACACGTCCAACACTCCCAGATACACCTCTGACACTCCCAGGTAAATCTCTGACACTCCCAGGTACACCGTTGACACTCCCAGGTACACCTCTGACACTCCCAGGCACACCTCCGATACTCCCAGGTACACCTCTGACACTCCCAGGTACACCTCTGACACTCCTAGGTACACTGCTGACACTCCCAGGTACACCTCACACACTCCCAGGGACACCTGAGACACTCCAAGGTGCACCTCTGACCTCCAGTGCACCTCTGACACTCCCAGGCACACCTCTGACACTCCCAGGTACACCTCCGACAGTCCCAGGTACACCTCCGACACTCCCAGGTACACTTCTCACACTCCCAGGTAAACCTCCGATACTCCTAGGTACACCTCTGACACTTCCAGGTATAACTCTGACACTCCTAGGTATTTTTCTAACACTCCTTGGTACACCTCTGACACTCCCAGGTACAAATCAGACACTCCCTGGTACACCTCTGGCACTCCCAGGAACACCTCTTTCCTCCTGGTTCTCCTCTGACACGCCAAGGTATACCTCAGACACTCCCAGGTACACCTCAGACACTCCCAGGTACACCTCACACCTCCCAGGTACACCTCAGACACTCCCAGGTACACCTCTGACACTCTCTGGTACACCCTGACCTCCCAGGTACACCACTGACACCTCCCAGGTACACCTCAGACACTCCCAGGTACGCCTCTGACACTCCCAGGTACACCTCAGACACTCCCAGGTACAACTCTGACACTCTCAGGTACACCACTGACACTCCCAGGTACACCTCTGACACTCCCAGGTACAACTCTGACCTCCCAGGTACTCCTCTGACACTCCCTGGTACCAGAACCTCCCAGGCCTGTGACACTCCAGGTACACCTCTGGCACTCCCAGGTACTCATCTGACACACCCTGGTACACACCTGACACTCCCAGGTACCTCTGACCTCCCAGGTACTCCTCTGACACTCCCTGGTCTACCTCTGCCCTCCCAGGTACACCTCTCACACTCCCTGGTACACCTCTGACACTCCCAGGTACACCTCTGACACTCCCAGGTACACCTCTGACATTCCCAGGTACTACTGACCTCCCAGGTACACCTCAGACACTCCAAAGTACACCTCTGACACTCCTGGTACACCACTGACACTCCCAGGTACACCTTAGACACTCCCAGTACACCTCTGACCTCCCAGGTACACCTCAGACACTCCCAGGTACACCTCTAACATCCCAGGTACACCACTGACATCCCAGGTACACTTCTGACCTCCCAAGTACACCTCTGACACCTCCCAGGTCTCCTCTGACACTCCCTGGTACACACCTGACACTCCCAGGTCACCACAACACTCCCAGGTACACCTCTGGAACTCCCAGGTATCCAGCACTCCCAGGTACACCTCAGCCTCCCAGGTACAACTCTGACCTCCCAGGTACTCCTCCCACATCCCTGGTACACACCTGATACTCCAGGTACACCAATGACACTCCCAGGTACACCTCTGGCCTCCCAGGTACACCTCTGACACTCCCAGGTACACCTCTGACACTCCCAGGTACTCTCTGATACAACCTGGTACACACCACACACTCCCAGGTACACCCCTGCACTCCCAGGTACTCCTCTGACACTCCCTGATTCACCTCTGCCACTCCAGGTACACCTCCGATGCTCCCAGGTACACCTCTGACCTCCCAGGTATACCTCTGACACTCCCTAGGTACTCCTCTGTCTCCCTGATACACCTCTAACACTCCCATGTACACCTGCTGACACTCCCAGGTACACCGTGACACTGCCAGTACACCTCAGACACTGCCAGGTACACCTCAGACACTGCTAGGTACACCTCACACACTCCCAGGTATACCTCAGACACTCCAAGGTGCACCTCTGACACTCCGTGCACCTCCTGACACTCCCAGGCACACCTCTGACACTCCAGGTACACCTCAGACACTCCCAGGTACACCGCTGAACCTCCCAGGTAACCTCCCGTGCTCCTAGGTACACCTCTGACCTCCCAGGTACAACTCTGACACTCCTGGGTATTTTTCTGACACTCCTGGTACACCTCCTACACTCCCAGGAACACATCAGACACTCCTTGTACACCTCTGAGACTCCCAGGTACACGTCTTTCACTCCCTGGTTCTCCCCTGACACTCCCAGGTACACCTCAGACACTCCCAGGTACACCTCAGACACTCCCAGGTACACCTCTGACACTCCCAGGTACACCTCAGACACTCTGGTACATCTCACCCTCCCAGGTACACCTCTCACACTCCCAGTACTCTGTGACACTCCTCGTGCTTCTTTGACCTCCCAGGTACACCTCAGACACTCCCAGGTACCTTCAGCCTCCCAGGTACACCTCTGACACTCCATGTGCACCTCCCACACTCCCAGGTACACCTCAGACACTCCCAGGAACTCCACTGACACTCCTGGTACACCCTGACACTCCCAGGTACACCTCTGACACTCCCAGGTACACCTCCGTACTCCCAGGTACCTCTGACACTCCCAGGTACACCTCTGACACTCCTAGGTACTCCTCTGTCCTCTGATACACCTCTAACACTCCCATGTACACCGCTGACACTCCCAGGTACACCTCAGACTCTGCCAGGTACCTCACATACTCCCAGGTACACCTCAGACACTCCAGGTGCACCTCCGACACTCCCAAGTGCACTTCTCACCTCCCAGGTGCCTCCGACATTCCCAGGTACAACTCCGACACTCCTAGGTACCTCTCACCTCCCAGGTACACCTGTCACCTCCCAGGTACTCCTGTGACACTCCTGGGCCTTCTCGGCACTCCCAGGGCACCTCAGACCTCCCAGGTACACCTCAGACCTCCCAGGTACCTCTGACACTCCCAGGAACACCTCCGATAATCCCAGGTACACCTCCGACACTCCCAGGTACCTTCTCCCTCCCAGGTACACCTCCGACATTCCCAGGTACAACTCCGGCACTCCTAGGTACCTCTCCACACTCCCAGGTACACACCTGTCACCTCCCAGGTACTCTGTGACCTCCTGGTGCTCTCTCCCACCTCCCAGGTACACCTCAGACACTCCCAGGTACACCTCAGACACTCCCAGGTACACCTCTGACACTCCCAGGCACACCTCTGACACTCCAGGTAAACCGCTGAGCTGCCAGGTACACCTCTGACACTTCCAGGTAAACCTCCGATACTCCTAGGTACACCTCTGACACTCCCAGGTACAACTCTCAGCACTCCCAGTGTTTTCTGACACTCCTGGTACCTCTGACACTCCCAGTACACATCAGGCACTCCTGGTACCTCTACAATCCCAGGTACCTCTTTCCTCCCTGGTTACCCCCACGCCTCCCAGGTACACCTCAGACACTCCCAGGTACCTCAGACACTCCCAGGTACACCTCTGTGCCTCCCAGGTACACCTCAGACACTCTAGGTACACCTCTCCACCCTCCCAGGTACACCTCTCACACTCCCAGGTACTCCTGTGACACTCCCTCGTACTTCTTTGAAACTCCTGGTACCTCAGACACTCCCAGGTACCTCAGACACTCCAAAGGTACACCTCTGACACTCCCAGGTACACCTCTGACACTCCATGTGCACCTCCCACTTCTCCCAGGTCACCTCAGACACTCCCAGGAACTCACTGACCTCCCTGGTACACCCCTGACCTCCCAGGTACACCTCTGACACTCCCAGGGTACACCTCCCGTCTCCCAGGTACCTCTGAACTCCCAGGTACACCTCTGACACTCCTAGGTGCTCCTCTGTCCCTCCAATACACCTCTACCTCCCTTAACCTGCCAGCCTCCCGGTACACCTCAGACACTGCCAAGTGCCTCACACACTCCCAGGTACACCTCTAGACACTCCAGGTACTCTGACACTCCCAAGTGCACCTCTGACACTCCCAGGCACTGCCCTGCTCCCAGGTACACCTCTGCAGCCTCCCGTACACCTCCTGACACTCCCAGGAACACCCCGACACTCAGGGGCCACCTCCGACACTCCCAGGTGCACTTCTCACCTCCCAGGTACACCTCCGACAATCCAGGTA
>NW_024745660.1:0-34059 GCF_018991925.1 Homarus americanus | reverse complement strand
GGACATTACAAAGTAACTCAAATTATCCAACCAGGAGCGAACTCGTAACAATGGTTTTAAATTAGACAAATTTAGATTTAGGCGTGAAATAGGTAAACACTGGTTTGGAAACAGAGTAGTGGATGAATGGAACAAGTTACCAAATATCATCATTAACTCGAATACGCTGAATTGCTTCAAACATAGGTTGGATGCTCATATGAGCAATAGGGGTTGGGTGTAAACGGGACTGCCCAGTATGGGCCAATAGGCCCGCTGCAGTTTCCTCCATTCTTATGTTCTTATGTTATGTTCTCACTTAGTGTTAGTGCTGGCACCAGTGTTCCTCTCACCTAGTGTTAGTGTTGGCACCAGTATTCCTCTCACCTATTGTTAATCCTGGCACCACTGTTCCTCTCGCATAGTGTTAGTGCAGGCACCACTGTTCCTTCCACCTATTGTTAGTAGTGGAACCAGTTTTCCTCTCACCTAGTGTTCGTGCAAGCACCAGTGTTCCTCCTACCTAGTGTTAGTGCTAGCACCAGTGTTTTCACTTAAATGTAGTAACCAGTGTTCCTCTCACTGTTAGTTCTAGCACCAGTGTTCCTCTCACCTAGTGTTAGTGCTAGTACCAGTGTTCCTCTCACCTTGTGTTAGTGGTAGCACCATGTTCCTCACCTAGTCTTAATGCTAGCACCAGTGTTCCTCTCACCTAGTGTTAGTGCTAACACCAGTGTTCCTCTCTTAGTGTTAGCGCTGGCATCAGTCTTCCCACCTGAAAGTAGTGCCACTCTTTTTTCTCTCCTATTGTAGTGCTAGCACCAGTGTTCCTCTCACCTAGTGTTAGTGCTGTGCCAGTGTGTTCCTTCACCTAGTGTTATGCTAGCACCAGTGTTCCTCTCACCTAGTGTTAGTGCAGAACCAGTGTTCCTCTCACCTAGTGTTAGTGCTGGCACTAGTGTTTCTCTCACCTAGTGTTAGTGCTGGCTCCAGTGTTCCTCTCACCTAGTGTTAGTGCTAGCACCAGTGTTCCTCTCTCACCTAGTGTTATGCTAGCACTTCACCTAGTGTTACTGCAGCACCAGTGTTCCTCTCACCTAGTGTTAGTGCTAGCACCAGTTCCTCTCACCTAGTGTTAGTGCTAGCACCAGTGATCCTCCTGGTGTCAGTGCTGGCACCAGAGTTTCTCTCTAGTGTTAGTGCTGGCTCCAGTTCCTCTCACCTAGTCTGAGTGCTGGCACTAGTGTTCCCACCTAGTGTTAGTGCTGCACTAGTGTTCCTCTCACCTAGTGTTAGTGGTTGCATAGTTTTCCTCACCTGGTGTTAGTTGGCACCAGTGTTTCTCTCACCTAGTGTTAGTGCTAGCACCAGTGTTCCTCTCACCTAGTGTTACTGCTAGCACCAGTGTTCCTCTCACCTAGTTTTACTGCTAGCACCATGTTCCTCTCACCTAATGTTAGTGCTAGCACCAATGTTCCTCTCACCTAGTGTTAGCACCAGTGATCCTCTCTCCTAGTGTTAGTGCTAGCACCAGTGTTCCTCTCACCTGGTGTTAGTGCTAGCACCAGTGTTCCTCTCACCTAGTGTTAGTGCTAGCACCAGTGTTCCTCTAACTTGTTAGCGTCATCAGTCTTCCTCTCACATGGTGTTAGTGCTGGCACCAGTGTTGCTCTCTACATGGTGTTAGTGCTGGCACCAGTGTTTCTCTCACCTAGTGTTACTGATGGCACCGTTCCTCTCACCCAGTGTTAGTGCTGGCACCAGTGTTCCCCCTACCTAGTGTTGCTGGCACCAGTGATCCTCTCACCTGGTGTCAGTAATGACACCATTGTTCCTTCCCACCTGGTGTCAGTATGACACCATTGTTCCTCTCACCTGGTATTAGTGCTAGCACCAGTGTTCCTTCCCACCTAGCGTTGCTAGTACCAGTGTTCTCGCACCTGGTGTCAGTATTGACACCAGTGTTCCTCTCACCTAGTGTTAGTGCTAGCACGAGTGTTCTCTCACCTGGTGTCAGTCTTGACACCAGTGTTCTCCCACCTGGTGTCAGTATTGACACCACTGTTCCTCTTACTAGTGTTAGTGCCGGCACCAGTGTTCCTCTCACCTGGTGTTAGTATTGATACCAGTGTTCCTCTCACCTAGTGTTAGTGATGGCACCAGTGTTCCCCACCTAGTGGTAATGCTGGCACCAGTGATCCTCTCACCTAGTGTTAGTGCTGGCACCAGTATTCCTCTCACCTAGTGTTAGTGCTGGCACCAGTGTTTCTCTATCTGGTGTAAGTGCTCGCATTAGTTTTCCAATCACCTGTTGTTAGTGCTAGCACCATTGTTCCTCTCACCTAGTGTTAGTGCTAGCACCAGTGTTCTCTCACCTGGTGTCAGTATTGACACCAGTATTCCTCTACCTGGTGTTGGTGGCACAAGTGTTCCTCTCACCTGGTGCAGTATTGGCACCATTGTTCCTCTCACCTGCGTCAGTATTACACCAGTGTTCCTCTCACCTAGTGTTAGTGATAGCACCCTGTGTTCCTCTCACCTAGTGTTAGGTGCTGGCACCAGTGTTCTCTCACCTAGTGTCAGTATTGACACCAGTGTTCCTCTCACCTAGGTCAGTATAAACCAGTGTTCCTCTCACTTGGTGTTAGTGCTAGCACCAGTGTTCCTCTCACCTGGTGTCAGTATTGAGACCAGTGTTCCTCTCACCTGGTGTCAGTATTGACACCAGTGTTCCTCTCACCTAGTGTCAGAATTGACACCAGTGTTCCTCTCACCTAGTGTTAGTGCGGCACTAGTTCTCTCCCGGTGTCAGTATTGACACCAGTGTTCTCTCACCTGGTGTTAGTGCTGGCACCAGTGTTTCTCTATCTAGTGTTAGTGCTGGCACCAGAGTTTCTTCGTGTTGCTAGCATCAGTATTCCTCTCACCTAGTGGTGTTGGTCAGTGTTCTCCTCACTAGTGTTAATGCTAGCACTAATGTTCCTCTCACATAGTGTTAGTACTTGCACCAGTGTTCCTCTCACCTAGTGTGAGTGCTGGCACTAGTGTTCCTCTCACCTAGTGTTAGTGCTGGCACTAGTGTTCCCCACCTAGTGTTAGTGCTTGCACCAGTGTTTCTCTCACCTGGTGTTAGTGCTGGCACCAGTGTTTCTCTACCTAGTGTTAGTGCTAGCACCAGTGTCTCCTACCTAGTGTTAATGCTGGTCCAGTGACCTCTCACCTGGTGTCAGTAATGACACCATTGTTCCTCTCAACCTGGTGTCAGTATTGACACCATTGTTCCTCTCACCTGGTATTAGTGCTAGCACCAGTGCTCCTCACCTAGCGTTAGTGCTAGCACCAGTTCTCTCTCACCTGGTGTCAGTATTGACACCAGTGTTCTTTTCCCACCTGGTGTCAGTATTGACACCAGTGTTCCTCTCACCTAGTGTTAGTGCTAGCACGAGCTCACCTGGTGTCAGTATTGACACCACTGTTCCTCTTACCTAGTGTCAGTATTGACACCAGTGTTCCTCTCACCTGGTGTTAGTATTGACACCAGTGTTCCTCTCACCTAGGGTCAGTATTGACACCACTGTTCCTCTCACCCAGTGTTAGTGCTGGCACCTAGTGTTCCTCTCACCTAGTGTTAGTGATGGCACCAGTGTTCCCCCACCTAGTGGTACTGGCACCAGTGATCCTCTCACCTAGTGTTAGTGCTGGCACCAGTCTCTCACCTAGTGTTAGTGCTGGCACCAGTGTTTCTATCTGGTAAGTGCTGGCATTAGTCTTCCTCTCACCTGTTACTGCTAGCACCATTGTTCCTCTCAACTAGTGTTAGTGCTAGCACCAGTGTTCTCCTCACCTGGTGTCAGTATTGACACCATTATTCCTCTTACCTGGTGTTAGTGCTAGAACCAGTGTTCCTCTCTCACCTGGTGTCAGTAATGACCCATTGTTCCTCCCACCTAGTGTTAATGCCAACACCAGTGTTTCTCTCACCGTGTCAGTATTGACACCAGTGTTCCTTTCACCAAGTGTTAGTGCCGAAACCATTTTTCCTCTCACCTAGTGTTAGTGCCGGCACCATTGTTCCTCTCACCTAGTGTTAGTAGTAGCACCAGTGTTCCTCCTCACCTGGTGTCAGTATTGGCACCAGTGTTCCTCTTACCTAGTGTTAGTGCCGACACCATTGTTCCTCACACCTGGTGTAAGTGCTAGCACCAGTGTTCCTCTCACCTGGTGTCAGTATTGACACCAGTGTTCCTCTCACCTAGTGTTACTGCTACCACCAGTGTTCCTCTCACCCTAGTGTTAGTGCTAGCACCAGTTCCTCTCAATTGGTGTCAGTATTGACACCAGCTCTCACATGGTGTCAGTATTGACACCAGTGTCCTTCCTCACCTGGTGTCAGTATTGACACCAGTGTCCTCTCACCTGGTGTTAGTGCTAGCACCAGTGTTTTCCCACCTGGTGTCAGTATTGACACCAGTGTTCCTCTCTTACTTAGTGTTAATGCTAGCACCAGTGTTCCTCTCACCTGGTGTTAGTGCCGGCACCAGTGTTCTCCTTTACCTGGTGTCATTGACACCAGTGTTCCTCTCACCTATGGTTAGTATTAACACCATTGTTCCTCTCACCTAGTGTTAGTGCTAGCACCAGTGTTCTCTCACCTAGTGTTAGTGCCGGCACAAGTGTTTCTCCACCTGGTGTCAGTATTGACACCAGTGTTCCTCTCACCTATGGTTAGTATTAACACCATTGTTCCTCTCACCTAGTGTTAGTGCTGGAACCAGTGTTCCTCTCACCTAGTGTTAGTGCAGGCACCACTGTTACTCTCACCTAGTGTTAGTGCTGGCACCAGTGTTCCTCTCACCTAGTAGTCACCACTCTTCCTCTCGCCTAATGTTAGTGCAGGCACCACTGTTCCCACCTAGTGTTAGTGCTGGCACCAGTGTTCCTCTCACCTAGTGTTAGTACTGGAACCAGTGTTCCTCTCACCTAGTGTTAGTGCTACTTTCCCACCTAGTGTTAGTAGGGGCACCACTTTTCCTCTCAATTATGTTATGTTCTCACTTAGTGTTAGTGCTGGCACCAGTGTTCCTCCTCACTTAGTGTTAGTTGGCACCAGTATTCCTCTCACCTATTGTTAATCCTGGCACCACTGTTCCTCTCGCATAGTGTTAGTGCAGGCACCACTGTTCCTCCTCCACCTATTGTTAGTAGTGGAACCAGTTTTCCTCTCACCTAGTGTTCGTGCTAGCACCAGTGTTCCTCCTACCTAGTGTTAGTGCTAGCACCAGTGTTTCTCTCACCTAGTGTTAGTGCTAGCACCAGTGTTCCTCTCACCTAGTGTTAGTTCTAGCACCAGTGTTCCTCTCACCTAGTGTTAGTGCTAGTACCAGTGTTCCTCTCACCTTGTGTTAGTGGTAGCACCAGTGTTCCTCTCACCTAGTCTTAATGCTAGCACCAGTGTTCCTCTCACCTAGTGTTAGTGCTAACACCAGTGTTCCTCTAACTTAGTGTTAGCGCTGGCATCAGTCTTCCTCTCTACCTGGTGATAGTGCTGGCACCAGTTTTTCTCTCCTAGTGTTAGTGCTAGCACCAGTGCCTCTCACCTAGTGTTGTGCTAGCCCAGTGTTCCTCTCACTAGTGCTAGCACCAGTGTCTTCCTCACTCCAGTGTTAGTGCTAGAACCAGTGTTCCTCCTCTCACCAGTGTTAGTGCTGGCACTAGTGCTCTCACCTAGTGTTAGTGCTGGCTCCAGTGTTCCTGTCACCTAGTGTTAGTGCTAGCACCAGTGTTCCTCACCTAGTGTTAGTGCTAGCACCAGTGTTCCTCTCACCTAGTGTTACTCCTAGCACCAGTGTTCTCACCTAGTGTTAGTGCTAGCACCAATGTTCCTCTCACCTAGTGTTAGTGCACACCAGTGACTCTCTCCTGGTGTCAGTGCTGGCACCAGAGTTTCTTCCCACATAGTGTTAGCTGGCTCCAGTGTTCCTCTCCACCTAGTCTGAGTGCTGGCACTAGTGTTCCTTCCCACCTAGTGTTAGTGCTGGCACTAGTGTTCCTCTCACCTAGTGTTAGTGCTTGCACCAGTGTTTCTCTCACCTGGTGTTAGTGCTGGCACCAGTGTTTCTCTCACCTAGTGTTAGTGCTAGCACCAGTGTTCCCTCTCACCTAGTGTTACTGCTAGCACCAGTGTTCCTCTCACCTAGTTTTACTGCTATAAATCCAGTGTTCCTCTCACCCAATGTTAGTGCTAGCACCAATGTTCCTCCTCACCTAGTGTTAGTGCAATTCAGTATCCTCTCCCAGTGTTAGTGCTAGCACCAGTGTTCTTCCTCACCTGGTGTTAGTGCTAGCACCAGTGTTCTCTCACCTAGTGTTAAGTGCTAGCACCAGTGTTCCTCTAACTTCAAGTTGGCATCAGTCTTCCTCTCTACATGGTGTTAGTGCTGGCACCAGTGTTGCTCTTACATGGTGTTAGTGCTGGCACCAGTGTTTCTCTCACCTAGTGTTACTGATGGCACCACTGTTCCTCTCACCCAGTGTTAGTGCTGGCACCAGTGTTCCCCCCTCGTGTTAATGCTGGCACCAGTGATCCTCTCACCTGGTGTCAGTAATGACACCATTGTTCTCTCACCTGGTGTCAGTATTGACACCATTGTTCCTCTCACCTGGTATTAGTGCTAGCACCAGTGTTCCTCTCACCTAGCGTTAGTGCTAGTACCAGTGTTCTCGCACCTGGTGTCAGTATACACACCAGTGTTCCTCACCTAGTGTTATGCTAGCACGAGGTTCCTCTCACCTGCAGTCAGTCTTGACACCAGTGTTCTCACCTGGTGTCAGTATTGACACCACTGTTCCTCTTACCTAGTGTTAGGTGCCTGGCACCAGTGTTCCTCTCACCTGGTGTTAGTATTGATACCAGTGTTCCTCTCACCTAGTGTTAGTGATGGCACCAGTGTTCCCTCACCTAGTGGTAATGCTGGCACCAGTGATCCTTCACTAGTGTTAGTGCTGGCACCAGTATTCTCTCACCTAGTAGTTAGTGCGGCACCAGTGCTTTCTATCTGGTGTAAGTGTCGCATTAGTTTTTCAATCACCTGTTGTTAGTGCTAGCACCATTGTTCCTTCCTCACCTAGTGTTAGTGCTAACCAGTCTCTTCCTCACCTGGTGTGCAGCCACACCAGTATTCCCTCTACCTAGTGTTGGTGCTAGCACAAGTGTTCTCTCACCTGGTGTTAGCATTGGCACCATTGTTCCTCCTCAAAGGCCAGTAGTACTAGCACCAGTGTTCCTCTCACCTAGTGTTAGTGATAGCACCCCTGTGTTCCCCCACCTGGTGTTAAAGTCATCCTAGTGTTCTCTCACCTAGTGTCAGTGTTGGCACCAGTGTCTCTCAATTGTAGCATAACAGTGTTCCTCTCACTGGTAAGTTAGGTGCTAGCACCAGTGTTCCTCTCACCTGGTGTCAGTATTGAGACCAGTGTTCCTCCCCACCAGGTCAGTTGACACCAGTGTTCCTCTCCCAGTATTGTGAACTGACACCAGTGTTCCCTCCCACCTAGTGTTTTGTGCTGGCACTTGTTCCCTCACCCGGTGTCACGTATTGACACCAAAGTGTTCCTCTCAATTAGTGTTAGTGCTGAACCAGTGTTTCTCTATCTAGTGTTAGTGCTGGCACCAGAGTTCTCTTTTCGTCTACAGCATCAGTATTCCTCTCACCTAGTGTTAGTGCTGGCTCCAGTGTTCCTCTCACCTAGTGTGTTGACACAGCACTAATGTTCCTCTCAATACAGTGTTAGTACTTGCACCAGTGTTCCTCTCAATCTAGTGTGAGTGCTGGCACCAGTGTTCCTCTCACCTAGTGTTAGTGCTGGCACTCATTTCACCTAGTGGTATTAGTGCTTGCACCAAGTTTCTCTTCACCTGTGTTAAATGGCAACCAGTGTTTCTTACCTAGTGTTAGTGCTAGCACCAGTGTTCCCTCACCAGTGTTAATGCTGGCACCAGTGACTTCTCTCACCTGGTGCTGCATGACAACCATTGTTCCTTTCCCCACCTGGAGCCAAAGGATAACCAGTGTTCCTCCCACCTGGTATTAAGTGCTAGCACCAGTGCTCCTCTCTACCTAGCGTTAGTGCTAAGCACCAGTGTTCCCGTCAGACACCAGTGCCTCCCACCTAGTGTGTCAGTATTGACACCAGTGTTCCTCTCACCTAGTGTTAGTGCTAGCACGAGTGTTCTCTCACCTAGTGTCAGTACTGACACCACTGTTCCTCTTACCTAGTGTCATACTGACACCAGTGTTCCTCTCACCTAGTGTTAGTACTGGCACCAGTGTTCCTCTCCCACTAGGCCCACACACAACTGTTCCCTCCCACCAGTGTTAGTGCTGGCACTAGTGTTCCTTCCACCTAGTGTTAGTGATAGCACCATGTTCTCTCTCTTACCAGGGTAATGCTGAACAACTGATCCTCTCCAACTTAGTGTGTTAGTGCTGGCACCAGTGTTCCTCTCACCTAGTGTTAGTGCTGGCACCAGTGTTTCTATCTGGTAAGGCTGGTCTTTCTCCATTTGTTATACTACAAACCATTGTTCCTCCCTAACCAGTGTTAGAAAAGCAGCACCATTCTTCCTGCCCAGTGCCGGCTGAAACGCATTATTCTCTCTTACCTGGTGTTAGTTAGCAACCAGTGTTCCTCTCACCTGTGCGTCAGTAATGACCTCCATTGTTCTCATCGAAGTGAATGCAACACCAGTAGTTCCTCACCTTGTGTCAGTATTGACACCAGTGTTCCTTTCACCAAGTGTTAGTGCCGAAACCAGTTTTTCCTCACCAGTGTTAGTGCTGCACTGTCCTCCTACCTAGTGTTAGTAGTAGCACCAGTAGTTCCTCACCTGGTGCAGTATGGCACCAGGCCTCTTACCTAGTGTTAAAAGCGACACCATTGTCCCTTCACCTGGTGCGGCACTAAATTTTAACTTGAACATGACAACAGTGTTCTTCTACCAAGTGTTACCGCTACCACCAGTGTTCTCTGTTCAGTGTTTAGACACCAAAGGTTCTTCTCACCAATTGGGTATTGACGACAGCTTTCACATGAAATAACACCAGGTTCCTCTCACCTAAGGTCAGTATTGACACACAGTGTTCCTCTCACCTGGTGTTACAAGGCACCAGTATCCCTCTCACCTGGTGTCAGTACGACACCAGTGTTCCCTCTTACTTAGTGTTAATGCTAGCAACAGTGTTCCTTCCTCACCTGGTGTTAGTGCCGGCACCTAGTAATTCTCTTACCTGTGCCTGCATTTACACAGTGTTCCCCACCTATAGTATTAACACCATTGTTCCTCTCACCTAGTGTTAGAGAAACTAGTTCCTCTCACCCTAGTGTTATGCCGGCAGAGTGTCTCCTCACCTGGTGTCTAGTATTGACACCAGTGTTCCTCCCCAATGGTTAGTATTAACACCATTGTTCTCTCAATTTAGTAAAGCAACCAGTGCCCCACCATGTTAGTGCAGGCACCACTGTTACTCTCACCTAGTGAGCTGGCAACCAGTGTTCCTCCCACCAGTGTTAGTGCAGCCACCACCTTCTCCTCGCCTAATGTTAGTGCAAGCAACCACTGTTCTCCTAACCTAGTGTTAGTGCTGGCACCAGTGTTCCTCCCACCAGTGTTATTACTCGAACCAGTGTTCCTCTCACCTAGTGTTAGTGCTGGCACCAGTGTTACTCTCACCTAGTGTTAGTGCGGCACCACCTCTCAAGGCGAAAGATTACACTCACTTAGTGTTAGTGCTGGCACCAGTGTCTCCTCTCTCCTAGTGTTAGTGCTAGCACCAGTGTTCCTCTCACCTACTGCTATGCTAGCACCCAGTTCCTCTCACCTAGTGTTAGTGCTAGCACCAGTGTTCGTCTCACCTAGTGTTAGTGCTAGCACCAGTGTTCCTCTCACCTAGTGTTAGTGCTAGCACCAGTGTCCGTCCTCACCTAGTGTGCTAGCACAGTGTTCCTCTCACCTACTGCTAGTTAGCACCAGTGTTCCTCTCACCTAGTGTTAGTGCTAGCAACAAGTGTTCTCTCACCCAGTGTTACACCAGTGTTCCTCCTCACCTAGTGTTAGTGTAGCACCAGTGTTCGTCCTCACCTAGTGTTAGTGCTAGCACCAGTGCCTCCTCCACCTAGTGTTAGCGGTGGCACTGCCTTCCCCACATGGTGTTAGTGCTGGCACCAGTGTTTCTCTCTCACCTAGTGTTAGTGCTACCACCAGTGTTCCTCTCACCTAGTTAGTGCTAGCAAGTGTTCCTCTCACCTAGTGTTAGTGCTAGCACAGTGTTCCTCTCACCTAGTGTTAGTGCTAGCACCAATGTTCCTCTAACTTAGTGTTAGCGCTGGCATCAGTGTTCCTCTCACCTGGTGTTAGTGCTGGCAACCAGTGTTCCTCTCTCTCCTAGTGTTAGTGCTAGCACCAGTGTCTCACTGTTGTGCTAGCACCAGTGTTCCTCTCACCTAGTGTTAGTGCTAGCACCAGTGTTCCTCTACCTAGTGTTACTGCTACCACCAGTGTTCCTCCCAGCTTAGTGTTGTGCACCAGTGTTCCTCTCACCTAGTGTTAGTGCTAGCACCAGTGATCCTCTCACCTAGTGTTAGTGCTGGCACCAGTGTTTCTCTCACCTAGTGTTAGTGCTAGCACCAGTGTTCCTCTCACCTACTGTTAGTGCTAGCACCAGTGTTCCTCTTACCTAGTGTTACCGTAGCACCAGTGTTCCTCTCACCTAGTGTTACACCAGTGTTCCTTCCTCACCTAGTGTTAGTGCTGCTAGCACCAGTGATCCTCTTACCTAGTGTTGAGTGCTAGCACCAGTGTTCATCTCTCCAGTGTTAGTGCTAGCACCAGTGTTCCTCTCACCTAGTGTTAGTGCTGGCACCAGTGTTCCTCTCACCTAGTGTTAGTGCTAGCACCAGTGTCCTCACCTAGTGTTAGTGCTAGCACCAGTGTTCCTCCTCACCTAGTGTTAGTGCTAGCACCAGTGTTCCTCTCACCTAGTGTTAGTGCTAGCACCAATGTTCCTCTAACCTAGTGTTAGTGCTGGCATCAGTGTTCCTCTCACCTAGTGTTAGTGCTAGCACCAGTGTTCCTCCTAGTGTTAGTGCTAGCACCAGTGTTCCTCTCTCCTAGTGTTAGTGCTAGCACCAGTGTTCCTCTCACCTAGTGTTAGTGCTAGCACCAGTGTTCCTCTCACCTAGTGTTAGTGCTAGCACCAGTGTTCTCACCTAGTGTTAGTGCTAGCACCAGTGTTCCTCTCACCTTGTGTTAGTGCTAGCACCAGTGTTCCTCTCACCTAGTGTTAGTGCTAGCACCAACACTCTCACCAGTGTTAGCGCTACACTCAGTCTTCCCTACATGGTGTTAATGCTACACCAGTGTTCCTCTCTCTCCTAGTGTTAGTGGCCAGCACCAGTGTTCCTCTCACCACTATGTGCTAGCACCAGTGTTCTCCCCACCTAGTGTTAGTGTAGCACCAGTGTTCCTCTCACCTAGTGTTAGTGCTAGCACCAGTGTTCCTCTCACCTAGTGTTAGTGCTAGCACCATCCTCTAACCTAGTGTTAGCGCTGCATCAGTCTTCCTCTCTACATGGTGTTAGTGCTGGCACCAGTGTTTCTCTCACCTAGTGTTAGTGCTACTCACCAGTGTTCCTCCACCCAGTGTTAGTGCTAGCAACCAGTGTTCCTCTCACCTAGTGTTAGTGCTAGCACCAGTGTTCCTCCCCACTAGTGTTAGTGCTAGCACCAATGTTCCCAACTTAGTGTTAGTGCTGGCACAGTGTTCTCTCACATGGTGTTAGTGCTGGCACCAGTGTTCCCTCTCTACCTAGTGTTAGTGCTAGCACCAGTGTTCCTCTCACCTAGTGTTAGTGCTGGCACCAGTGTTCCTCCCACCTACTGTTAGTGCTAGCACCAGTGTTCCTCTTACCTAGTGTTATTGCTGCCACCAGTGTTCCTCTCAACCTGGTGTTAGTAAGCACCAGTGTTCCTCTCACCTAGTGTTAGTGCTAGCACCAGTGTTCCTCTCACCTAGTGTTATGCTGGCACCAGTGTTCTCTCTCACCTAGTGTTAGTGCTAGCACCAGTGTTCCTCTCTCACCTAGTGTTAGTGCTAGCACCAGTGTTCCTCTTACCTAGTGTTACTGCTAGCACCAGTGTTCCTCCCCACCTAGTGTTAGTGCAAGCACCAGTGTTCCTCTCACCTAGTGTTAGTGCTAGCACCAGTGATCCTCTCACCCAGTGCATTTGGCACCAGTGTTCCTTCCTAGTGTTAGTGCTAGCACCAGTGTTCCTCTCACCTAGTGTTAGTGCTGGCACCAGTGTTCCTCCTCACCTAGTGTTGCTAGCACCAGTGTTCCTCTCACCTAGTGTTAGTGCTAGCACCAGTATTCCTTCACCTAGTGCTAGCACCAATGTTCCCAAACTTAGTGTTAGGCTGGCATCAGCTTCCTCTCACTAGTGTTAGTGCTAGCACCAGTGTCTCTCCTAGTGTTAGTGCTAGCACTAGTGTTCCTCTCTCCTAGTGTTAGTGCTAGCAAAAGTGTTCTCTCACCTAGTGTTAGTGTTACACCAGTGATCCTCCTCACCTAGTGTTAGTGCTAGCACCAGTGTTCCTCTCATCTAGTGTTATGCCAGCACCAGTGTTCCTCACCTAGTGTTAGTGCTAGCACCAGTGTTCCTCTTACCTAGTGTTATGCTAGCAACCAGTGTTCCTCCTCACCTAGTGTTAGTGCAAGCACCAGTGTTCTTCTCACCTAGTGTTAGCCGGCAACCACAGTGGTACTCCCCATCTAGGTTAGTGCTAGCACCAGTGTTCATCTCTCCTAGTGTTAATGCTAGCACCAGTGTTCCTCTCACCTAGTGTTAGTGCTGGCACCAGTGTTCCTCTCACCTAGTGTTAGTGCTAGCACCAGTGTTCCCCACCTAGTGTTAGTGCTAGCACCAGTATTCCTCTCACCTATGTAGTGCTAGCACCAGTGTTCCTCTCACCTAGTGTTAGTGCTAGCACCAATGTTCCTCTAACTCTAGTGTGCACAGACCAGTCTTCCTCTCACCTAGTGTTAGTGCTAGCACCAGTTCCTCTCTCCTAGTGTTAGTGCTAACCATGTTCCTCTCTCCTAGTGTTAGTGCTAGCAAAGTGTTCCTCTCACCTAGTGTTAGTGCTAGCACCAGTGATCCTCTCACCTAGTGTTAGTGCTGGCTCCAGTGTTCCTCTCACCTAGTGTTAGTACTGGCACTAGTGTTCCTCCTCACTTAGTGTTATGCTTGCAAGAGTTCTCACCTGGTGTTAGTGCTGGCACCAGTGTTTCTCTCACCTAGTCAGTGCTAGCACCAGTGTTCCTCTCACCTACTGTTAGTTAGCACCAGTGTTCCTCTCACCTAGTGTTAGTGCTAGCACCAGTGTTCCTCTCACCTAGTGTTAGTGCAAGCACCAGCTTTCCTCTCATCTAGTGTTAGTGCTAGCAACAGTGATCCTCTCTCACCTAGTGTTAGTGCTAGCACAGTGTTCCTCTCACCTAGTGTTAGTGCTAGCACCAGTGTTCCTCTCACCTAGTGTTAGTGCTGGCACCAGTGTTCCTCCTCTCACCTAGTGTTAGTGCTAGCACCAGTGATCCTCTCAACCTAGTGTAGTGCTAGCACCAGTGTTCCTCTCACCTAGTGTTAGGCTAGCACCAGTGTTCTCTCACCTAGTGTTAGTGCTAGCACCAATGTTCTCTAACTTAGTGTTAGCGCTGGCATCAGTCTTCCTCTCTCTACATGGTGTTAGTGCTGGCACAACTGTTCCTCTCGCCTATTGTTAATGTTGGCACCAGTATTCCTCTCACCTAGTGTTATTCCGGGTACCAGTGTTCCTCTCACCTATTGTTAGTACTGGAACCAGTGTTCCTCTTAACTAGTGTTAGTGCTAGCACCAGTGTTCCTCTCACCTAGCATTAGTGCTAGAACCAGTGTTCCTCTCACCTAGTGTTAGTGCTGGCACTAGTGTTCCTCTCACCTAGTGTTAGTGCTGGCACCAGTGTTCCTCTCACCTAGTGTTAGTGCTAGCAATTCAGTGTTCCTCTCACCTGCAAGTTAGTGCTAGCACCAATGTTCCTCTAACTTAGTGTTAGCGCTGGCATCAGTCTTCCTCTCTACATGGTGTTAGTGCTGGCACCAGTGTTCCTCTCTCCTAGTGTTAGTGCTAGCACCAGTGTTCCTCTCACCTACTGCTAGTGCTAGCACCAGTGTTCCTCTCACCTAGTGTTAGTGCTAGCACCAGTGTTCGTCTCACCTAGTGTTAGTGCTAGCACCAGTGTTCCTCTCACCTAGTGTTAGTGCTAGCACCAGTGTTCGTCTCACCTAGTGTTAGTGCTAGCACCAGTGTTCCTCTCACCTACTGCTAGTGCTAGCACCAGTGTTCCTCTCACCTAGTGTTAGTGCTAGCACAAGTGTTCCTCTCACCTAGTGTTAGTGCTAGCACCAGTGTTCCTCTCACCTAGTGTTAGTGCTAGCACCAGTGTTCGTCTCACCTAGTGTTAGTGCTAGCACCAGTGTTCCTCTCACCTAGTGTTAGCGGTGGCATCAGTCTTCCTCTCTACATGGTGTTAGTGCTGGCACCAGTGTTTCTCTCACCTAGTGTTAGTGCTACCACCAGTGTTCCTCTCACCTAGTGTTAGTGCTAGCACCAGTGTTCCTCTCACCTAGTGTTAGTGCTAGCACCAGTGTTCCTCTCACCTAGTGTTAGTGCTAGCACCAATGTTCCTCTAACTTAGTGTTAGCGCTGGCATCAGTGTTCCTCTCTACATGGTGTTAGTGCTGGCACAAGTGTTCCTCTCTCCTAGTGTTAGTGCTAGCACCAGTGTTCCTCTCATCTACTGTTAGTGCTAGCACCAGTGTTCCTCTCACCTACTGTTAGTGCTAGCACCAGTGTTCCTCTTACCTAGTGTTACTGCTACCACCAGTGTTCCTCTCAGCTAGTGTTAGTGCAAGCACCAGTGTTCCTCTCACCTAGTGTTAGTGCTAGCACCAGTGATCCTCTCACCTAGTGTTAGTGCTGGCACCAGTGTTTCTCTCACCTAGTGTTAGTGCTAGCACCAGTGTTCCTCTCACCTACTGTTAGTGCTAGCACCAGTGTTCCTCTTACCTAGTGTTACTGCTAGCACCAGTGTTCCTCTCACCTAGTGTTAGTGCAAGCACCAGTGTTCCTCTCACCTAGTGTTAGTGCTAGCACCAGGGTTCCTCTCACCCAGTGTTAGTGCTAGCACCAGTGTTCCTCTCACCTCGTGTTAGTGCTAGCACCAGTGTTCCTCTGACCTAGTGTTAGTGCTAGCACCAGTGTTCCTCTCACCTAGTGTTAGTGCTAGTACCAGTGTTCCTCTCACCGGGTGTTAGTGCTAGCACCAGTGTTCCTCTCACCTAGTGTTAGTGCTAGCACCAGTGTTCCTCTCACCTAGTGTTAGTGCTAGCACCAGTGTTCCTCTCATCTGGTGTTAGTGCTAGCACCAGTGTTCCTCTCACCTGGTGTTAGTGCTAGCACCAGTGTTCCTCTCACCTAGTGTTAGTGCTAGCACCGGTGTTCCTCTCACCTAGTGTTAGTGCTAGCAAAAAAGGTTCTCCCCACCCAGTGTTGGGGTGTTAGCACCAGTGATCCTCCCTCACCCAGCTCCCTAGTGCTAGCACCAGTGTTCCTCTCATCTAGTGTTAGTGCTAGCACCAGTGTTCTCTCACCTTGTGTTAGTGCTTAGCACCAGTGTTCCTCCCCACCTAGTGTTAGTGCTAGCACCAATGTTCCTCTTAACTTAGTGTTGGGGCGCTGGCATCAGTCTTCCTCTCTACATGGTGTTAGGTGTGCTGGCAACAGTGTTCCTCTCTAGTCTAGTAAGCGTGCTGCACCAGTATTTCTCTATCTGGTGTTAGTGCTGGCATCAGTGTTCCTCTCGGTAAGTGTTAGTGCTAGCACCAGTGTTCCTCTCACCTAGTGTTAGTACTGGAACCAGTGTTCCTCTCACCTAGTGTTAGTGCTGGCACCAGTGTTCCTCTCACCTAGTGTCGGTGGTAGCACCAGTGTTCGTCTCACCTAGTGTTAGTGATGGCACCACTGTTCCTCTCACTTAGTATTAGTGCTTGCACCAGTGTTCCTCTCACCTAGTGTTAGTGCTGGCACTAATGTTCCTCTCACCTAGTGTTAGTGCTTTCACCAGTGTTTCTCTCACCTAGTCTTAATGCTAGCACCAGTGTTCCTCTCACCTAGTGTTAGTGCTAGCACCAATGTTCCTCTAACTTAGTGTTAGCGCTGGCATCAGTGTTCCTCTCTACATGGTGTTAGTGCTGGCACCAGTGTTCCTCTCTCCTAGTGTTAGTGCTAGCACCAGTGTTCCTCTCACCTACTGTTAGTGCTAGCACCAGTGTTCCTCTCACCTACTGTTAGTGCTAGCACCAGTGTTCCTCTTACCTAGTGTTACTGCTGCCACCAGTGTTCCTCTCACCTAGTGTTAGTGCAAGCACCAGTGTTCCTCTCACCTAGTGTTAGTGCTAGCACCAGTGATCCTCTCACCTAGTGTTAGTGCTGGCACCAGTGTTTCTCTCACCTAGTGTTAGTGCTAGCACCAGTGTTCCTCTCACCTACTGTTAGTGCTAGCACCAGTGTTCCTCTTACCTAGTGTTACTGCTAGCACCAGTGTTCCTCTCACCTAGTGTTAGTGCAAGCACCAGTCTTCCTCTCATCTAGTGTTAGTGCTAGCACCAGTGATCCTCTCTCCTAGTGTTAGTGCTAGCACCAGTGTTCCTCTCTCCTAGTGTTAGTGCTAGCACCAGTGTTCCTCTCACCTAGTGTTAGTGCTGGCACCAGTGTTCCTCTCCCAGTGTTAGTGCTAGCACCAGTGATCCTCTCACCTAGTGTTAGTGCTAGCACCAGTATTCCTCTCACCTAGTGTTAGTGCTAGCACCAATGTTCCTCAAACTTAGTGTTAGCGCTGGCATCAGTCTTCCTCTCACCTAGTGTTAGTGCTAGCACCAGTGTTCCTCTCTCCTAGTGTTAGTGCTAGCACTAGTGTTCCTCTCTCCTAGTGTTAGTGCTAGCAACAGTGTTCCTCTCACCTAGTGTTAGTGCTAGCACCAGTGATCCTCTCACCTAGTGTTAGTGCTAGCACCAGTGTTCCTCTCATCTAGTGTTAGTGCTAGCACCAGTGTTCCTCTCACCTAGTGTTAGTGCTAGCACCAGTGTTCCTCTTACCTAGTGTTACTGCTAGCACCAGTGTTCCTCTCACCTAGTGTTAGTGCAAGCACCAGTGTTCTTCTCACCTAGTGTTAGCGCTAGCACCAGTGATCCTCTCATCTAGTGTTAGTGCTAGCACCAGTGTTCATCTCTCCTAGTGTTAATGCTAGCACCAGTGTTCCTCTCACCTAGTGTTAGTGCTGGCACCAGTGTTCCTCTCACCTAGTGTTAGTGCTAGCACCAGTGTTCCTCTCACCTAGTGTTAGTGCTAGCACCAGTATTCCTCTCACCTAGTGTTAGTGCTAGCACCAGTGTTCCTCTCACCTAGTGTTAGTGCTAGCACCAATGTTCCTCTAACTTAGTGTTAGCGCTGGCATCAATCTTCCTCTCACCTAGTGTTAGTGCTAGCACCAGTGTTCCTCTCTCCTAGTGTTAGTGCTAGCACCAGTGTTCCTCTCTCCTAGTGTTAGTGCTAGCAAAAGTGTTCCTCTCACCTAGTGTTAGTGCTAGCACCAGTGATCCTCTCACCTAGTTCTAGTGCTAGCACCAGTGTTCCTCTCATCTAGTGTTAGTGCTAGCACCAGTGTTCCTCTCACCTTGTGTTAGTGCTAGCACCAGTGTTCCTCTCACCTAGTGTTAGTGCTAGCACCAATGTTCCTCTAACTTAGTGTTAGCGCTGGCATCAGTCTTCCTCTCTACATGGTGTTAGTGCTGGCACCAGTGTTCCTCTCTCCTAGTGTTAGTGCTAGCACCAGTGTTCCTCTCACCTACTGCTAGTGCTAGCACCAGTGTTCCTCTCACCTAGTGTTAGTGCTAGCACCAGTGTTCGTCTCACCTAGTGTTAGTGCTAGCACCAGTGTTCCTCTCACCTAGTGTTAGTGCTAGCACCAATGTTCCTCTAACTTAGTGTTAGCGCTGGCATCAGTCTTCCTCTCTACATGGTGTTAGTGCTGGCACCAGTGTTTCTCTCACCTAGTGTTAGTGCTACCACCAGTGTTCCTCTCACCTAGTGTTAGTGCTACCACCAGTGTTCCTCTCACCTAGTGTTAGTGCTAGCACCAGTGTTCCTCTCACCTAGTGTTAGTGCTAGCACCAATGTTCCTCTAACTTACTGTTAGCGCTGGCATCAGTGTTCCTCTCTACATGGTGTTAGTGCTGGCACCAGTGTTCCTCTCTCCTAGTGTTAGTGCTAGCACCAGTGTTCCTCTCACCTACTGTTAGTGCTAGCACCAGTGTTCCACTCACCTACTGTTAGTGCTAGCACCAGTGTTCCTCTTACCTAGTGTTACTGCTGCCACCAGTGTTCCTCTCACCTAGTGTTAGTGCAAGCACCAGTGTTCCTCTCACCTAGTGTTAGTGCTAGCACCAGTGATCCTCTCACCTAGTGTTAGTGCTGGCACCAGTGTTTCTCTCACCTAGTGTTAGTGCTAGCACCAGTGTTCCTCTCACCTACTGTTAGTGCTAGCACCAGTGTTCCTCTTACCTAGTGTTACTGCTAGCACCAGTGTTCCTCTCACCTAGTGTTAGTGCAAGCACCAGTGTTCCTCTCACCTAGTGTTAGTGCTAGCACCAGTGATCCTCTCACCTAGTGTTAGTGCTAGCACCAGTGTTCCTCTCTCCTAGTGTTAGTGCTAGCACCAGTGTTCCTCTCACCTAGTGTTAGTGCTAGCACCAGTGTTCCTCTCACCTAGTGTTAGTGCTAGCACCAGTGATCCTCTCACCTAGTGTTAGTGCTAGCACCAGTGTTCCTCTCACCTAGTGTTAGTGCTAGCACCAATGTTCCTCAAACTTAGTGTTAGCGCTGGCATCAGTCTTCCTCTCACCTAGTGTTAGTGCTAGCACCAGTGTTCCTCTCTCCTAGTGTTAGTGCTAGCACCAGTGTTCCTCTCTCCTAGTGTTAGTGCTAGCAAAAGTGTTCCTCTCACCTAGTGTTAGTGCTAGCACCAGTGATCCTCTCACCTAGTGTTAGTGCTAGCACCAGTGTTCCTCTCATCTAGTGTTAGTGCTAGCACCAGTGTTCCTCTCACCTAGTGTTAGTGCTAGCACCAGTGTTCCTCTCACCTAGTGTTAGTGCTAGCACCAATGTTCCTCTAACTTAGTGTTAGCGCTGGCATCAGTCTTCCTCTCTACATGGTGTTAGTGCTGGCACCAGTGTTCCTATCACCCAGTGTTAGTGCTGGCACCAGTGTTCCTATCACCTAGTGTTAGTGATGGCACCAGTGATCCTCTCACCTGGTATCGGTAATGACACCATTGTTCCTCTCACCTGGTGTCAGTATTGACACCATTGTTCCTCTCACCTGGTATTAATGCTAGCACCAGTGTTCCCCTCTACCTAGTGTTAATGCTGGCACCAGTGATCCTCTTACCTGGTGTCAGTAATGACACCATTGTTCCTCTCACCTGGTGTCAGTATTGACACCATTGTTCCTCTCACCTGGTATTAATGCTAGCACCAGTGTTCCTCTCACCTAGTGTTAGTGCTAGCACCAGTGTTCCTCTCACCTGGCTTCAGTATTGACACCAGTGTTCCTCTCACCTGGTGTCAGTATTCACACCAGTGTTCCTCTCACCTGGTGTCAGTATTGACACCAGTGCTCCTCTCACCTAGTGTTAGTGCTAGCACCAGTGTTCCTCTCACCTGGTGTCAGTATTGACACCATTGTTCCTCTCACCTAGTGTTAGTGATAGCACCAGTGTTCCTCTCACCTGGTGTCAGTATTGACACCACTGTTCCTCTCACCTAGTGTTAGTGCCGACACCATTGTTCCTCACACCTGGTGTAAGTGCTATCACCAGTATTCCTCTCACATGGTGTCAGTATTGACACCAGTGTTCCTCTCACCTAGTGTTACTGCTAGCACCATTGTTCCTCTCACCTAGTGTTCTTGCCAGCACCAGTGTTCCTCTCACCTGGTGTCATTATTGACACCAGTGATGCCTCTCACCTAGTGTTAGTGCCGACACCATTGCTGCTCTCACCTGGTGTTAGTGCTATCACCAGTGTTCCTCTCATCTATTATTAGAGGTAGCACCAGTGTTCCTCTCACCTGGTGTCAGTATTGACACCATTGTTCCTCTCACCTAGTGTTGGTGCTAGCACCAGTGTTCCTCTCACCTGGTGTCAGTAATGACACCATTGTTCCTCTCATCTGGTGTCAGTATTGACACCATTGTTCCTCTCACCTAGTGTTAGTGCTAGCACCAGTGTTCCTCTCACCTGGTGTCACTCTTGACACCAGTGTTCCTCTCACCTAGTTCTACTGCTAGCACCATTGTTCCTCTCACCTAATGTTAGTGCTAGCACCAGTGTTCCTCTCACCTGGTGTCAGTATTGACACCATTGTTCCTCTCACCTAGTTCTACTGCTAGCACCATTGTTCCTCTCACCTATTGTTAGTGCTAGCACCAGTGTTCCTCTCACCTGGTGTCAGTATTGACACCAGTGTTCCTCTCACCTAGTGTTAGTGCCGACACAATTGTTCCTCTCACCTGGTGTAAGTATTGACACCAGTGTTCCTCTCACCTAGTGTTAGTGCCGGCACCAGTGTTCCTCTCACCTGGTGTCAGTATTGACACCATTGTTCCTCTAACCTGGTGTTAGTGCTAGCACCAGTGTTCCTCTCACCTGGTGTCAGTAATGACACCATTGATCCTCTCATCTGGTGTCAGCATTGACACCATTGTTCCCCTCACCTAGTGTTAGTGCTAGCACCAGTGTTCCTCTAACCTGGTGTCAGTATTGACACCATTGTTCCTCTCACCTAGTGTTAGTGCTAGCACCATTGTTCCTCTCACCTGGTGTCAGTAATGACACCATTGATCCTCTCATCTGGTGTCAGCATTGACACCATTGTTCCCCTCACCTAGTGTTAGTGCTAGCACCAGTGTTCCTCTAACCTGGTGTCAGTATTGACACCATTGTTCCTCTCACCTAGTGTTAGTGCTAGCACCATTGTTCCTCTCACCTGGTGTCAGTATTGACACCAGTGTTCCTCTAACCTAGTGTTAGTGTTACCACCAGTGTTCCTCTCACCTGGTGTCAGTATTGACACCAATGTTCCTCTCACCTAGTGTTAGTGCTACCCCCAGTGTTCCTCTCACCTGGTGTCAGTATTGACACCAGTGTTCGTCTCACCTAGTTTTAGTGCCGACACCATTGTTCCTCTCACCTGGTGTTAGTGCTATCACCAGTGTTCCTCTCACCTCGTGTAAGTTCTAGCACCAGTGTTCCTCTCACCTGGTGTCAGTAATGACACCATTGTTCCTCTCACCTGGTGTTAGTATTGACACCATTGTTCCTCTCACCTGATGTTAGTGCTAGCACCAGTGTTCCTCTCACCTCGTGTTAGTTCCGGCACCAGTGTTCCTCTCACCTGGTGTCACTCTTGACACCAGTGTTCCTCTCACATAGTGTTACTGCTAGCACCAGTGTTCCTCTCACCTGACGTTAGTGCTAGCACCAGTGTTCCTCTCACCTAGCGTTAGTGCTAGCACCAGTGTTCCTCTCACCTAGCGTTAGTGCTAGCACCATTGTTCTTCTCACCTAGTGTTACTGCTAGCACCAGTGTTCCTCTCACCTGGCGTTAGTGCTAGCACCAGTGTTCTTCTCACCTAGCGTTAGTTCTAGCACCAGTGTTCCTCTCACCTAGTGTTAGTGCTAGCACCATTGTACCTCTCACCTAGTGTTACTGCTAGCACCAGTGTTCCTCTCACCTGGCGTTAGTGCTAGCACCAGTGTTCCTCTCACCTAGCGTTAGTGCTAGCACCAGTGTTCCTCTCACCTAGTGTTACTGCTCAGTGTTCCTCTCACCTGGCGTTAGTGCTAGCACCAGTGTTCCTCTCACCTAGCGTTAGTGCTAGCACCAGTGTTCCTCTCACCTAGTGTTACTGCTAGCACCAGTGTTCCTCTCACCTGGCGTTAGTGCTAGCACCAGTGTTCCTCTCACCTAGCGTTAGTGCTAGCACCAGTGTTCCTCTCACCTAGTGTTAGTGCTAGCACCAGTATTCCTCTCACCTAGCGTTAGTGCTAGCACCATTGTTCCTCTCACCTAGTGTTAGTGCTAGCACAAGTGTTCCTCTCACATGGTGTCAGTATTGACACCAGTGTTCCTCTCACCTGGTGTCAGTATTGACACCAGTGTTCCTCTCACCTAGTGTTAGTGCTAGCACCAGTGTTCCTCTCACCAGGTGCCAGTAATGACACCAGTGTTCCTCTCACCTGGTGTCAGAATTGACACCAGTGTTCCTCTCACTTAGTGTTAGTGCTAGCACCAGTGTTCCTCTCACCTAGTGTTAGTGCCGGCACCAATGTTCCTCTCACCTGGTGTCAGTATTGACACCAGTGTTCCTCTCACCTAGGGTCAGTATTAACACCAGTGTTCCCCTCACCTAGTGTTAGTGCTAGCACCAGTGATCCTCTCACCTGGTGTCAGAATTGACACCAGTGTTCCTCCTACTTAGTGTTAGTGCTAGCACCAGTGTTCCTCTCACCTAGTGTTAGTGCTAGCACCAGGGTTCCTCTCACCCAGTGTTAGTGCTAGCACCAGTGTTCCTCTCACCTCGTGTTAGTGCTAGCACCAGTGTTCCTCTGACCTAGTGTTAGTGCTAGCACCAGTGTTCCTCTCACCTAGTGTTAGTGCTAGTACCAGTGTTCCTCTCACCGGGTGTTAGTGCTAGCACCAGTGTTCCTCTCACCTAGTGTTAGTGCTAGCACCAGTGTTCCTCTCACCTAGTGTTAGTGCTAGCACCAGTGTTCCTCTCATCTGGTGTTAGTGCTAGCACCAGTGTTCCTCTCACCTGGTGTTAGTGCTAGCACCAGTGTTCCTCTCACCTAGTGTTAGTGCTAGCACCGGTGTTCCTCTCACCTAGTGTTAGTGCTAGCACCAGTTTTCCTCTCACCTAGTGTTACTGCTAGCACCATTGTTCCTCTCACCTGGTGTCATTTTTGACACCAGTGATGCCTCTCACCTAGTGTTAGTGCCGACACCATTGCTGCTCTCACCTGGTGTTAGTGCTATCACCAGTGTTCCTCTCATCTATTGTTAGAGCTAGCACCAGTGTTCCTCTCACCTGGTGTCAGTATTGACACCATTGTTCCTCTAACCTGGTGTTAGTGCTAGCACCAGTGTTCCTCTCACCTCGTGTCAGTAATGACACCATTGTTCCTCTCATCTGGTGTCAGCATTGACACCATTGTTCCCCTCACCTAGTGTTAGTGCTAACACCAGTGTTCCTCTAACCTGGTGTCAGTATTGACACCATTGTTCCTCTCACCTAGTGTTAGTGCTAGCACCAGTGTTCCTCTCACCTGGTGTCAGTATTGACACCATTGTTCCTCTTACCTGGTGTTACTGCTAGCACCAGTATTCCTCTCACCTGGTGTCAGTAATGACACCATTGTTCCTCTCACCTGGTGTCAGTATTGACACCATTGTTCCTCTCACCTAGTGTTAGTGCCAGCACCATTGTTCCTCTCACCTGGTGTCAGTATTGACACCAGTGTTCCTCTCACCTAGTGTTAGTGCTACCACCAGTGTTCGTCTCACCTGGTGTCAGTATTGACACCAATGTTCCTCTCACCTAGTGTTAGTGCTATCACCAGTGTTCCTCTCACCTAGTGTAAGTTCTAGCACCAGTGTTCCTCTCACCTGGTGTCAGTAATGACACCATTGTTCCTCTCACGTGGTGTCAGTATTGACACCATTGTTCCTCTCACCTGATGTTAGTGCTAGCACCAGTGTTCCTCTCACTTGGTGTCACTCTTGACACCAGTGTTCCTCTCACCTAGTGTTACTGCTAGCACCATTGTTCCTCTCACCTAGTGTTAGTGCTAGCACCAGTGTTCCTCTCACCTGGCGTTAGTGCTAGCACCATTGTTCCTCTCACCTAGTGTTCGTGCTAGTACAAGTGTTCCTCTCACATGGTGTCAGTATTGACACCAGTGTTCCTCTCACCTGGTGTCAGTATTGACACCAGTGTTCCTCTCACCTAGTGTTAGTGCTAGCACCAGTGTTCCTCTCACCTGGTGTCAGTAATGACACCAGTGTTCCTCTCACCTGGTGTCAGAATTGACACCAGTGTTCCTCCTACTTAGTGTTAATGCTTGCAGCAGTGAACCTCTCACCTGGTGTTAGTGCCGGCACCAGTGTTTTTCTATCTGGTTTCAGCATTGACACCAGTGTTCCTCTCACCTAGTGTTAGTGCTAGCACCAGTGATCCTCTCACCTGGTGTTAGTGCCGGCACCAGTGTTTTTCTATCTGGTTTCAGCATTGACACCAGTGTTCCTCTCACCTATGCTCAGTATTAACAACAGAGTTCCTCTCACCTAGTGTTAGTGCTAGCACCAGTGTTCCTCTCACCTAGTGTTAGTGCCGGCACCAATGTTCCTCTCACCTGGTGTCAGTATTGACACCAGTGTTCCTCTCACCTAGGGTCAGTATTAACACCAGTGTTCCCCTCACCTAGTGTTAGTGCTAGCACCAGTTTTCCTCTCACCTAGTGTTAGTGCCGGCACCAGTGTTCCTCTCACCTGGTGTCAGTATTGACACCAGTGTTCCTCTCACCTAGTGTTAGTGATGGCATCAGTTTTTCTCTCACCTAGTGTTAGTGCCGGCACCTGTGTTCCTCTCACCTGGTGTCAGTATTGACACCAGTGTTCCTCTCACCTAGTGTCAGTATTGACACCAGTGTTCCTCTCACCTAGTGTTAGTGCCGGCACCAGTGTTCCTCTCACCTGGTGTCAGTATTGACACCAGTGTTCCTCTCACCTAGTGTCAGTATTGACACCAGTGTTCCTCTCACCTAGTGTTAGTGCCGGCACCAGTGTTCCTCTCACCTGGTGTCAGTATTGACACCAGTGTTCCTCTCACCTGGTGTCAGTATTGACACCAGTGTTCCTCTCACCTGGTGTCTGTGTGGCACCAGTGTTACTCTCACCTAGTGTTAGTGCCGGCACCAGTGTTCATCTCACCTAGCGTTAGTGCTAGCACCAGTGTTCCTTTCACCTAGTGTTAGTGCAAGCACCAGTGTTCCTCTCACATGGTGTCAGTATTGACACCAGTGTTCCTCTCACCTGTTATCAGTATTGACACCAGTGTTTCTCTCAGCTGGTGTTAGTGCTGGCACCAGTGTTTCTCTATCTAGTGTTATTGCTGGCACCAGTGTTCCTCTTACCTGGTGTTAGTGCTGGCACCAGTGTTTCTCTATCTAGTGTTAGTGCTGGCACCAGAGTTTCTCTTTCTCGTGATATTGCTAGCATCAGTAATCCTCTCACCTAGTGTTAGTGCTGGCTCCAGTGTTCCTCTCACCTAGTGTTAATGATAGTACTAGTGTTCCTCTCACATAGTGTTAGTGCTTGCACCAGTGTTTCTCTCACCTGGTGTTAGTGCTGGCACCAGAGTTTCTCTCACCTAGTGTTAGTGCTGGCTCCAGTGTTTCTCTCACCTAGTGTGAGTGCTGGCACTAGTGTTCCTCTCACCTAGTGTTAGTGCTTGCACCAGTGTTACTTTCACCTGGTGTTACTGCTCGCACCAGTGTTTCTCTCACCTAGTGTTAGTGCTAGCACCAGTGTTCCTCTCACCTAGTGTTACTGCTATCACCATTGTCCCTCTCACCTAGCGTTAGTGCTAGCACCATTGTTCCTCTCACCTAGTGTTCGTGCTAGCACAAGTGTTCCTCTCACATGGTGTCAGTATTGACACCAGTGTTTCTCTCACCTGGTGTCAGTATTGACACCAGTGTTCCTCTCACCTAGTGTTAGTGCTAGCACCAGTGTTTTTCTATCTGGTTTCAGCATTGACACCAGTGTTCCTCTCACCTATGCTCAGTATTAACAACAGAGTTCCTCTCACCTAGTGTTAGTGTTAGCCCCAGTGTTCCTCTCACCTAGTGTTAGTGCCGGCACCAATGTTCCTCTCACCTGGTGTCAGTATTGACACCAGTGTTCCTCTCACCTAGGGTCAGTATTAACACCAGTGTTCCCCTCACCTAGTGTTAGTGCTAGCACCAGTTTTCCTCTCACCTAGTGTTAGTGCCGGCACCAGTGTTCCTCTCACCTGGTGTCAGTATTGACACCAGTGTTCCTCTCACCTAGGGTTAGTGCTGGCACCATTGTTCCCTTTCACCTAGTGTTAGTGCTGGCATCAGTTTTCCTCTCACCTATGTTAGTGTCGGCACCTGTGTTCCTCTCACCTGGTGTCAGTATTGACACCAGTGTTCCTCTCACCTAGTGTCAGTATTGACACCAGTGTTCCTCTCACCTAGTGTAAGTGCCGGCACCAGTGTTCCTCTCACCTGGTGTCAGTAATAACACCAGTGTTCCTCTCACCTGGTGTCAGTGTGGCAACAGTGTTTTTCTATCTGGTGTTAGTGCTGGCACCAGTGTTCCTCTCACCTAGTGTTAGTGTTAGCACCAGTGTTCCTCTTCCCTGGTTTTTGTGCTGGCACCAGTGTTACTCTCACCTAGTGTTAGTGCTAGCACCAGTTTTCCTCTTAGCTGGTTTTTGTGCTGGCACCAGTGTTACTCTCACCTAGTGTTAGTGCCGGCACCAGTGTTCCTTTCACCTAGTGTTAGTGCTAGCACCAGTGTTCCTCTCACATGGTGTCAGTATTGACACCAGTGTTCCTCTCACCTGTTATCAGTATTGACACCAGTGTTTCTCTCACCTGGTGTTAGTGTTACCACCAGTGTTCCTTTCACCTGGTGTCAGTATTGACACTAGTGTTGCTCTCACCTAGTGTTAGTGCTGGCTCCAGTGTTCCTCTCCCCTGGTGTCAGTATTGACACTAGTGTTCCTCTCACCTGTTATCAGTATTGACACCAGTGTTTCTCTCACCTGGTGTTAGTATTGACACCAGTGTTCTCACCTGGTGTCAGTATTGACACTAGTGTTCCTCTCACCTGTTATCAGTATTGACACCAGTGTTTCTCTCACCTAGTGTTAGTGCTAGCACCAGTGTTCCTCTCACATGGTGTCAGTATTGACACCAGTGTTCCTCTCACCTGTTATCAGTATTGACACTAGTGTTTCTCTCACCTATTGTTAGTGCTGGCTCCAGTGTTCCTCTCACCTAGTGTTAATGATAGTACTAGTGTTCCTCTCACATGGTGTTAGTGCTTGCACCAGTGTTTGTCTCACCTGGTGGTAGTGCTGGCACCAGAGTTTCTCTCACCTAGTGTTAGTGCTGGCTCCAGTGTTTCTCTCACCTAGTGTGAGTGCTGGCACTAGTGTTCCTCTCACCTAGTGTTAGTGCTTGCACCAGTGTTACTTTCACCTGGTGTTACTGCTCGCACCAGTGTTTCTCTCACCTAGTGTTAGTGCTAGCACCAGTGTTCCTCTCACCTAATGTTAGTGCTAGCACCAGTGTTCCTCTCACCTAGTGTTACTGCTAGCACCATTGTCCCTCTCACCTAGTGTAAGTGCTATCACCATTGTTCCTCTCTCCTGATGTCAGTATTGACACCGTTGTTCCTCTCACCTAGTGTTAGTGCTAGCACCAATGTTCCTCTCACCTAGTGTTAGTGCCGGCACCAGTGTTCCTCTCACCTGGTGTCAGTATTGACGCTAGTGTTTCTCTTACTTAGTGTTAATGATAGCACCAGTGTTCCTCTCACCTAGTGTTAGTGCCGGCACCAGTGTTCCTCTCACCTGGTGTTAGTGCCGGCACCAGTGTTCCTCTCACCTGGTGTCAGTATTGACACTAGTGTTCCTCTCACCTAGCGTCAGTATTAACACCAGTGTTCGTCTCACCTAGTGTTAGTGCTAGCACCAGTGTTCCTCTCACCTAGTGTTAGTGCCGGCACCAGTGTTCCTCTCACCTGGAGTCAGTATTGACACTAGTGTTCCTCTCACCTAGCGTCAGTATTAACACCAGTGTTCGTCTCACCTAGTGTTAGTGCTAGCACCCTGTGTTCCTCTCACCTAGTGTTAGTGCCGGCACCAGTGTTCCTCTCACCTGGTGTCAGTATTGACACCAGTGTTCCTCTCACCTAGGTCAGTATTAACACCAGTGTTCGTCTCACCTAGTGTTAGTGCTAGCACCCTGTGTTCCTCTCACTTGGTGTTAGTGCTAGCATCAGTGTTCCTCTCACCTGGTGTCAGTATTGACACCATTGTTCCTCTCACCTAGTGTCAAAATTGACACCAGTGTTCCTCTCACCTAGTGTTAGTGCCGGCACTAGTGTTCCTCTCTCCCGGTGTCAGTATTGACACCAGTGTTCCTCTCACCTGGTGTCAGTGTGTCACCAGTGTTTTTCTATCTGGTGTTAGTGCTGGCACCAGTGTTCCTCTTACCTGGTGTTAGTGCTGGCACCAGTGTTTCTCTATCTAGTGTTAGTGCTGGCACCAGAGTTTCTCTTTCTCGTGTTATTGCTAGCATCAGTATTCCTCTCACCTAGTGTTAGTGCTGGCTCCAGTGTTCCTCTCACCTAGTGTTAATGCTAGCACTAATGTTCCTCTCACAGAGTGTTAGTGCTGGCACCAAAGTTTCTCTCACCTAGCGTTAGTGCTGGCTCCAGTGTTCCTCTCACCTAGTGTTAGTGCTTGCACCAGTGTTTCTCTCACCTGGTGTTAGTGTTGGCACCAAAGTTTCTCTCACCTAGCGTTAGTGCTGGCACTAGCGTTCCTCTCACCTAGTGTTAGTGCTGGCACTAGTGTTCCTCTCACCTAGTGTTAGTGCTTGCACCAGTGTTCCTCTCACCTGGTGTTAGTGCTGGCACCAGTGTTCCTCTCACCTAGTGTTAGTGCTTGCACCAGTGTTTCTCTCACCTGGTGTTAGTGCTGGCACCAGTGTTTCTCTTACCTAGTGTTAGTGCTAGCACCAGTGTTCCTCTCACCTGGTGTCAGTATTGACACCAGTGTTACTCTCACCTGGTGTCAATATTGACACCAGTGTTCCTCTCACCTAGTGTTAGTGCCGGCACCAGTGTTCCTCTCACCTGGGGTCAGTCTTAACACCAGTGTTCCTCTCACCTGGTGTTTGTGCTAGCACCAGTGTTCCTCTCACCTGGTGTCAGTATTGACACCAGTGTTCCTCTCACCTAGGGTCAGTATTAACACCATTGTTCCCTTTCACCTAGTGTTAGTGCTGGCATCAGTTTTCCTCTCACCTAGTGTTAGTGTCGGCTCCAGTGTTCCTCTCACCTAGTGTCAGTATTGACACCAGTGTTCCTCTCACCTAGTGTTAGTGTGGCACCAGTGTTCCTCTCACCTAGTGTTAGTGTGGCACCAGTGTTTTTCTATCTGGTGTTAGTGCTGGCACCAGTGTTCCTCTCTCCCGGTGTCAGTATTGACACCAGTGTTCCTCTCACCTGGTGTCAGTGTGGCACCAGTGTTTTTCTATCTGGTGTTAGTGCTGGCACCAGTGTTCCTCTTATCTGGTTTTAGTGCTGGCACCAGTGTTTCTCTATCTAGTGTTAGTGCTGGCACCAGAGTTTTACTTTCTCGTGTTATTGCTAGCATCAGTATTCCTCTCACCTAGTGTTAGTGCTAGCACCAATGTTCCTCTCTCCTAGTGTTAGTGCTAGCACCAGTGATCCTCTCTCCTGGTGTTAGTGCTGGCACCAGTGTTTCTCTCACCTAGTGTTAGTGCTAGCACCAGTGTTCCTCTCACCTAGTGTTAGTGCTAGCACCAGTGTTCCTCTCACCTAGTTTTGCTGCTAGCACCAGTGTTCCTCTCACCTAGTGTTAGTGCTAGCACCAATGTTCCTCTCACCTAGTGTTAGTGCTAGCACCAGTGATCCTCTCTCCTGGTGTCAGTGCTGGCACCAGAGTTTCTCTCACATAGTGTTAGTGCTGGCTCCAGTGTTCCTCTCACCTAGTCTGAGTGCTGGCACTAGTGTTCCTCTCACCTAGTGTTAGTGCTGGCACTAGTGTTCCTCTCACCTAGTGTTAGTGCTTGCACCAGTGTTTCTCTCACCTGGTGTTAGTGCTGGCACCAGTGTTTCTCTCACCTAGTGTTAGTGCTAGCACCAGTGTTCCTCTCACCTAGTGTTACTGCTAGCACCAGTGTTCCTCTCACCTAGTTTTACTGCTAGCACCAGTGTTCCTCTCACCTAATGTTAGTGCTAGCACCAATGTTCCTCTCACCTAGTGTTAGTGCTAGCACCAGTGATCCTCTCTCCTAGTGTTAGTGCTAGCACCAGTGTTCCTCTCACCTGGTGTTAGTGCTAGCACCAGTGTTCCTCTCACCTAGTGTTAGTGCTAGCACCAGTGTTCCTCTAACTTCGTGTTAGCGTTGGCATCAGTCTTCCTCTCTACATGGTGTTAGTGCTGGCACCAGTGTTGCTCTCTACATGGTGTTAGTGCTGGCACCAGTGTTTCTCTCACCTAGTGTTACTGATGGCACCACTGTTCCTCTCACCCAGTGTTAGTGCTGGCACCAGTGTTCCCCCTACCTAGTGTTAATGCTGGCACCAGTGATCCTCTCACCTGGTGTCAGTAATGACACCATTGTTCCTCTCACCTGGTGTCAGTATTGACACCATTGTTCCTCTCACCTGGTATTAGTGCTAGCACCAGTGTTCCTCTCACCTAGCGTTAGTGCTAGTACCAGTGTTCCTCGCACCTGGTGTCAGTATTGACACCAGTGTTCCTCTCACCTAGTGTTAGTGCTAGCACGAGTGTTCCTCTCACCTGGTGTCAGTCTTGACACCAGTGTTCCTCTCACCTGGTGTCAGTATTGACACCACTGTTCCTCTTACCTAGTGTTAGTGCCGGCACCAGTGTTCCTCTCACCTGGTGTTAGTATTGATACCAGTGTTCCTCTCACCTAGTGTTAGTGATGGCACCAGTGTTCCCCTCTACCTAGTGGTAATGCTGGCACCAGTGATCCTCTCACCTAGTGTTAGTGCTGGCACCAGTATTCCTCTCACCTAGTGTTAGTGCTGGCACCAGTGTTTCTCTATCTGGTGTAAGTGCTCGCATTAGTTTTCTAATCACCTGTTGTTAGTGCTAGCACCATTGTTCCTCTCACCTAGTGTTAGTGCTAGCACCAGTGTTCCTCTCACCTGGTGTCAGTATTGACACCAGTATTCCTCTTACCTGGTGTTGGTGCTAGCACAAGTGTTCCTCTCACCTGGTGTCAGTATTGGCACCATTGTTCCTCTCACCTAGCGTCAGTATTAACACCAGTGTTCCTCTCACCTAGTGTTAGTGATAGCACCCTGTGTTCCTCTCACCTAGTGTTAGTGCCGGCACCAGTGTTCCTCTCACCTAGTGTCAGTATTGACACCAGTGTTCCTCTCACCTAGGTCAGTATTAACACCAGTGTTCCTCTCACTTGGTGTTAGTGCTAGCACCAGTGTTCCTCTCACCTGGTGTCAGTATTGAGACCAGTGTTCCTCTCACCTGGTGTCAGTATTGACACCAGTGTTCCTCTCACCTAGTGTCAGAATTGACACCAGTGTTCCTCTCACCTAGTGTTAGTGCCGGCACTAGTGTTCCTCTCTCCCGGTGTCAGTATTGACACCAGTGTTCCTCTCACCTGGTGTTAGTGCTGGCACCAGTGTTTCTCTATCTAGTGTTAGTGCTGGCACCAGAGTTTCTCTTTCTCGTGTTATTGCTAGCATCAGTATTCCTCTCACCTAGTGGTAGTGCTGGCTCCAGTGTTCCTCTCACCTAGTGTTAATGCTAGCACTAATGTTCCTCTCACATAGTGTTAGTACTTGCACCAGTGTTCCTCTCACCTAGTGTGAGTGCTGGCACTAGTGTTCCTCTCACCTAGTGTTAGTGCTGGCACTAGTGTTCCTCTCACCTAGTGTTAGTGCTTGCACCAGTGTTTCTCTCACCTGGTGTTAGTGCTGGCACCAGTGTTTCTCTTACCTAGTGTTAGTGCTAGCACCAGTGTTCCCCCTACCTAGTGTTAATGCTGGCTCCAGTGATCCTCTCACCTGGTGTCAGTAATGACACCATTGTTCCTCTCACCTGGTGTCAGTATTGACACCATTGTTCATCTCACCTGGTATTAGTGCTTGCACCAGTGCTCCTCTCACCTAGCGTTAGTGCTAGCACCAGTGTTCCTCTCACCTGGTGTCAGTATTGACACCAGTGTTCCTCTCACCTGGTGTCAGTATTGACACCAGTGTTCCTCTCACCTAGTGTTAGTGCTAGCACGAGTGTTCCTCTCACCTGGTGTCAGTATTGACACCACTGTTCCTCTTACCTAGTGTCAGTATTGACACCAGTGTTCCTCTCACCTGGTGTTAGTATTGACACCAGTGTTCCTCTCACCTAGGGTCAGTATTGACACCACTGTTCCTCTCACCCAGTGTTAGTGCTGGCACTAGTGTTCCTCTCACCTAGTGTTAGTGATGGCACCAGTGTTCCCCTCTACCTAGTGGTAATGCTGGCACCAGTGATCCTCTCACCTAGTGTTAGTGCTGGCACCAGTGTTCCTCTCACCTAGTGTTAGTGCTGGCACCAGTGTTTCTCTATCTGGTGTAAGTGCTGGCATTAGTCTTCCTCTCACCTGTTGTTACTGCTAGCACCATTGTTCCTCTCAACTAGTGTTAGTGCTAGCACCAGTGTTCCTCTCACCTGGTGTCAGTATTGACACCATTATTCCTCTTACCTGGTGTTAGTGCTAGCACCAGTGTTCCTCTCACCTGGTGTCAGTAATGACTCCATTGTTCCTCTCACCTAGTGTTAATGCCAACACCAGTGTTCCTCTCACCTGGTGTCAGTATTGACACCAGTGTTCCTTTCACCAAGTGTTAGTGCCGAAACCATTTTTCCTCTCACCTAGTGTTAGTGCCGGCACCATTGTTCCTCTCACCTAGTGTTAGTAGTAGCACCAGTGTTCCTCTCACCTGGTGTCAGTATTGGCACCAGTGTTCCTCTTACCTAGTGTTAGTGCCGACACCATTGTTCCTCACACCTGGTGTAAGTGCTAGCACCAGTGTTCCTCTCACCTGGTGTCAGTATTGACACCAGTGTTCCTCTCACCTAGTGTTACTGCTACCACCAGTGTTCCTCTCACCTAGTGTTAGTGCTAGCACCAGTGTTCCTCTCAATTGGTGTCAGTATTGACACCAGTGTTTCTCTCACATGGTGTCAGTATTGACACCAGTGTTCCTCTCACCTGGTGTCAGTATTGACACCAGTGTTCCTCTCACCTGGTGTTAGTGCTAGCACCAGTGTTCCTCTCACCTGGTGTCAGTATTGACACCAGTGTTCCTCTTACTTAGTGTTAATGCTAGCACCAGTGTTCCTCTCACCTGGTGTTAGTGCCGGCACCAGTGTTCCTCTTACCTGGTGTCAGTATTGACACCAGTGTTCCTCTCACCTATGGTTAGTATTAACACCATTGTTCCTCTCACCTAGTGTTAGTGCTAGCACCAGTGTTCCTCTCACCTAGTGTTAGTGCCGGCACAAGTGTTCCTCTCACCTGGTGTCAGTATTGACACCAGTGTTCCTCTCACCTATGGTTAGTATTAACACCATTGTTCCTCTCACCTAGTGTTAGTGCTGGAACCAGTGTTCCTCTCACCTAGTGTTAGTGCAGGCACCACTGTTACTCTCACCTAGTGTTAGTGCTGGCACCAGTGTTCCTCTCACCTAGTGTTAGTGCTGGCACCACTGTTCCTCTCACCTAGTGTTAGTGCAGTCACCACTCTTCCTCTCGCCTAATGTTAGTGCAGGCACCACTGTTCCTCTCACCTAGTGTTAGTGCTGGCACCAGTGTTCCTCTCACCTAGTGTTAGTACTGGAACCAGTGTTCCTCTCACCTAGTGTTAGTGCTGGCACCAGTGTTACTCTCACCTAGTGTTAGTGCGGGCACCACTTTTCCTCTCAAGGCGAAAGATTACAGGGAAATAGTGTTAGGAATGATGACAAAACTTCTAAATTG
>NW_024745659.1:0-19371 GCF_018991925.1 Homarus americanus | reverse complement strand
AGTATAACAAAGTCCCCTGAACGTTTATAACAAAGTCCCCTGGGCGAGTATAACAAAGGCCCCTCATCGAGTATAGCAAAGTCCTCTGATCGAGTATAACAAAGTCCCCTGATCGAGTTTAACAAAGGCCCCTGATCGAGTATAACAAAGTCCCCTGGTCGAGTATAACAAAGGCCCCTCATCGAGTTTAACAAAGCCCCCTCATCGAGTATAACAAAGTCCCCTGATCGAGTATAAAAAAGTCCCTTGAACGATTAAAACAAAGGCCCCTGATCACGTATAACAAAGCCCCCTGATCGTGTATAACACAGCCCCCTCATCGAGCATAACAAAGTCCCCTGATCAAATATAACAAAGTCCCCTGAACGAGTATAACAAAGTCCCCTCACCGAGTATAACAAAGTTCCCTGATCGAGTATAACAAAGCCCCCTCATAGAGTATAACAATGTCCCCTGATCGAGTATAACAAAGGCCTCTCATCGAGTTTAACAAAGCCCCCTCATCGAGTTTAACAAAGCCCCCTCATCGAGTATAACAAAGTCCCCTGATCGAGTATAAAAAAGTCCCTTGAACGATTAAAACAAAGGCCCCTGATCAAGTATAACAAAGCCCCCTGATCGTGTATAACTGTAATAGGCCCCTGTCTCATCAACAGAACGTATTATATAAATGGGTCAATACATCTGATATTATATTCAGATTCACCACCCTGTAACTCTCCACTGTCTATGAGTGAGACATGAGATTGACACCTGAGCGGGCAACTTACCCAAGAGGGCGAGACCCATAGCTCAGCATTTCTGTAAGCACGCACTGCGATGCCCCTAAGCTTCAGTAGCTCACCCCAACTCATATCGTAAGGACGTGACCTGACGTTTATCATACATAAACGCCGTCCCTTTCTCATTCACTCCTAGACAGTGAGACTTACGGTTGATATACACTCAGGAATTATATCTACAACCTTTTATAATAAAACAAAGGAACTACCGTTTGGGTTTCGTTACTTAAAACCCAAATATAAATATGTGTGAACGAACTGGTTAATTGGACAAGCAGCCGATTCATATAGGTGGCAGCGGTGTGTACGGATTCTTCTAACTGGTAGTCGTATCATCCGTCTGTGTCTTGTGAAAAACAAGAAACCACACAGCAGTGACGCGTTACATAATCCGAGTGTTTAAAACTATATCCCGTATTGAGACGATATGTAGTGAGCGCTCCTTATCTCTGTCACATACAAATACGTGCAGAATTCGTAATATACAAATATTACAGCCTGTTGGTACATATCCAGATTGAGCCGGTTGAGATAGACTCCACTCAGCATTCCCTAGACATTACAGTGTTGCAGTGTTGAACAACAGTTTCGTAGCCTGGAATTCAATTGGTATTTCACTAGCAGCTGAGCAGTATTGTTGTGTCATCAGCGCGAATTACGAAGTTCCGGTGTCATCATACAGATCTCCATATATACGTGGACTGTGAAGACTTGGCATACGGCAGTTTTCGCCAGCGAACCAGCAACCACCAGTGTGATAACCAATCATCAGTTTTCTGATCGCCGGAGGAGGAACTCACCTACAGGTATTCAAGTGGACTCGTCTCTTACCAAAGCAGAAGCGTCTCTCGTTGCCAAGGAAACCAGCAGCAGCGCACGCATCCTAGGAAGAGGCCCCACCCTCACTCCACCCACCGCTCCACCCAGAACTCTTGAAGGATCACATTTTCTATACAGACGTACTACTCTGTATAAATAGGTATTTAAATTTCATAGTTCTACACACATGAACACGTTCGAGAGATATCTTCACACCGATAGGTTCGTCGGATAGGATTATTTCAATGATAAAGTGTCGAATGTAAGATTAATGTATTGAAATCCTATAATTTACAGTAGTTTGTAAGTGTCTGTCTACTTATTGATAGTTTAATAATTAACTACAAAACATATTCATTTGTCTTGTAAATGAGAGGCAAGTGATCTACTTACTGTTAAGTATTCATTGACCCAAGGGGGCTAATAGATAATTTCTAAGTTTCCCATGTCTAATGTAGATGAAATCGAACGCCTAGCGCAACTGTTTGCTGATAACCAACTCATCAATGATCAAGCCCAGACTGACATAGATTTTGAGTATGGAACACAGTTAAATGAGTCGGTAGGAAGTAGTGAGAAAGTTATAGACGAATCATTTGACGACTTAAACCGTCGTACCCTACGGTCTGGTAATCACTATAGTACCTCACCTAAGTATACTAAAGCAGTTACCCCTGTTACAGGTGATAGTGTGTCTGTTGCTAAATCGGTAACAACCTTATTAACCCAGCCTTCTGTTAAGAGTAAGAATACTAATTTGCTTAATACTAACACTAAAATGGCATCTTCTAAACCTCACACCAGTACTACTACCACACCTAAAGCTGATAATGTTATTAATATCATGCAGCGCGGTGATTATGTTCGAAATTTCACGGGACAAGACGATTATAGGGTCGCACATTTTATTCGTGCATGTGAAGATAGCATGCGCAATAGTCACATAACGACTGACGAAGAAAAGAAAGCATATGTACTTTCCCATATAACGCAGGGTTCCTATGCAGGCAGTCGTTTAAATGCGTTTGGTTTACAAAGCCCTGACTATGAAAAGTTCAAGCGAACGCTAATTGGGATTTTTGGGGGTAGGTCACAGCTGGGCCAACTGCAATGGATCTTCAGATGGTTGGATCGCTGTATTCCAGGTATACGAAACGAAAGACCCGTTGACGCTGTTGACATCACGGGCGAGGTTCGCCAGGACATGCAAGCGACCTTCCGGTTATCAGGCTGGTACAACTCACGGGGTGATATGCCACCGGACAATGTGGAAACATTGATAGAACTAATAAGTTTTCTTCTTTCCGTCCGTGTTCCCTTATATAGCCGGGCACAGGAAGTACAGTATGAACCACCCTTGGATATGGTGGAATACGCAAACAAGCTCTGTCCCCAGGCTACGGGCCCCTTACTGGCGCAGCCCTCAGTGACGTCACCACAACCCCAGCCGTCTCAGATGCCACAGATGCCTCACCTCCAGACTCCTTATGCGACACACTTAGCTCCGATCGCTCCTCCCCGCCTAACATATAAACAGAAAACATCGTTACGATGCGCACATTGTAATAAACGTGGCCACGTAATGGAAGATTGTTTTCAGCTCCGAGGTAATAGTGCTAATTTTAAGGCCACACCCGGTGCAAAGCCATTCTCAAGGTCAAACAGTGAGGTAGCCAAAGCAGCACCTCCTCCTCCTACCCAGACAGCGCGCAAATGGTGCGCTCTTCACAAATCGACATCTCATAGTTCACATGAGTGCGATATACTAATAAAGGCTAGGGGAGTGGACCTAAGTGAAACGGAGGTGTCGTATAGGCGCAAGCAGAAACGTCCCCAGGACAAGTCATCGGGGGAAGACCAACGCACACTACAGCAAGGAGAGGGATAGATAGGGTAATTCCCACCCCTCCTCACAGCACTTCTATAGCGGCCTCATTAATAGCGGCGCTTAGAAAAGTGGAAGTGTTGTCAGTGCCGGTGAGAGTGGATAATACCAGATTGGCTCTTGATATAGACACAGGTGCTTGCGCTAATGTATTGGCCTTGACATCATATCACGAGTTACAACGTAAATTCCCTCACCGCAAATTCAAATGGAGGCCTAGTAACGCTGAGCTCGAAGGAGTTTCAGGTACTCAGCTGAGCTTCAAAGGAATGGTGACGTTACCACTCAGATTCTCAAGACGTGGTACGCCCTTCTACGCGGACTTTTATATAGTTCAGCAGTTCAATTTGCCAGCTGACGGGTTACTTGGTCTACCAACTCTTCGAAAGAACATGATAGATGTTCATCCACGTAATAATAGTGTTACGTTTAAAGGTGTTTCCTACACAGCAATGAGTCATTCTGAACCTTTGCTCACCGCTAGGACGAAAGTGTTGTCTACCAATCCTATTAAGAGGAAGGCGGATCATGTCAGAGAGATCTCTCGACCTCAACCACACACCTTCCCAGCGTGATTAAAGCAGCAAGAGTTGGAAGATAGTACCTGCAATGTTGAAGAGTACTCTCCATTACCAGAATGAGGAATTCACCAACGCAAAAATCCTGTGAGCTGAAGTGAACATTAGTTTCTGCAAATGATTCGTTCACTGCCCAGGGTGTGACAGGACGTGACTGCAGTTGTTGAGACTACACATCAATCAACATCCTGTCAACAAAATTCTTTCGTATGGCGTGAACAACCCCCAGATACCAGCACCCAGCACCCACCCTAGTGATGATGACACATCCGGTATGAGAGATGGTCTCAGCATTCTGAGGTATGGTGTTGTGGATGACGTTGTGTGACAATTAGCGGCGGTTTGCTGTACTCAGGATTTTTGTGAGCATTGACCCAATCACCGGACCTTGGAATCAGCTGTGTCTACTGTGGTACACACACACACAAGTCTACGGGATTGCGGGAGCAATTTCACATTATCAAGAAATTAAAGAAAGGATGTTATGTGTGTGATTTTCTAGATATCACAGCAATGTCGAAGTGCAACCAAATAAATTCCTAATTCGAGGTATTGTTGCGAATTGCCAACAGACTCGACTGGCCAGGATAGATCAAATAGCACCACATGTCAAGGTGATCGATCATCCTCAGGGCAAGACACGCCTGTTAGAGCTGCTTGCCGACTACAGATAGTAGCCTTGCCAGGGGAAACGCTAGGTCAGACAGATTTAACATCCCATCATATAGCGTTAAAGGAAGGAACCAACCCTATTTACATACCAGCTTATAGACTACCTCATAGCCAGCGCGCTGTAGTGCAAGATATGGTACAGGGTATGTTAGATGAGAATGTCATTAGACACTCAAAATCCCCCTTTAACAGCCCATTATTCCTCGTCCCGAAAAAGGATGGTGGATGGCGCCCTGTCATAGATTTCAGGCGCGTAAATGATCAAACAATCCCTGATAGGTACCCAATGCCTATCTTGAGTGACATATTGCAATCCTTAGGCAAGGATAATGCGGTATTTAGCAACTTAGATTTGCTTAGTGGGTATTGGCAAATACCACTCGATGAAAAATCACGAGAAATCACGGCATTTAGCACGCCTCTAGGCCACTTTGAGTTTCTACGAATGCCATTTGGTCTCAGAAATGCCCCACTAACATTTCAAAGAATGATCAACACCCTGTTTGCCGGACTAATTGGTAACACAGTCTGCGCTTATTTGGATGATCTAATAGTAGTCAGTAAGGACGTCGATTCCCATCTGATAAAACTGCGTGAAGTTTTGGCCAAACTTTCCACAGCAGGACTCAAAATAAAACTCTCAAAGTGCGAGTTTTTAAAATCCAGAATCCATTTCCTTGGTCATGTAGTTGACGGTGAGGGCATACACACAGTTAATGATAAAGTCAAAGCTGTATCTCAGTTCCCGCGTCCTACCTCAAATGATCATGTGCGTAGCCTTCTCGGATTATCTGGTTATAATCGTTCCTTTATCAAGGACTATGCAACATTAGCATCGCCCCGAACGAGGTTGCTCAAAAAAGATGCAGTGTTTATATAGGATGCTGAACACGAGGAAAGTTTTACGGCATTGAAGACAGCGCTAACCAATGCCCCGGTTCTAGCATTCCCAGACTACACTCAACCTTTCACTCTCTGTACTGACGCTCCTGGAATTGGAGTCGGAGCAGTGCTCATGCAAGAGGACACGCGTGGGAAGTTTAGAGTGATAGCATTTGCAAATCGCAAACTAATCGATGCTGAAACACGTTATTCGGTGACGCATTTAAAAACGTTAGCCGTTGTGTGGGCATTTAAGAAGTTCAAAGACATTATCTTTGGCTACAAGATAACTGTTTTTACTGATCATGCGGCAGTCACCGAACTGTTCCATGGCAGAAACTTATCAGACAGATTAGCACGCTGGTATCTGACAATTCAAGAGTTTGACCCCGAATTTAGGTATTTACCTGGGAGGGCGAATGTTGTCGCCGACGCTCTGTCAAGAAATATAGCACCAGTAATGCCTGTATCAGCATTCACTCTTTCGCAGCTGGAAGATGAGCAACGACGCGACACATATTGGTCAGCTGTTATTTTTGCTCCCGAATCGGGCGAGGATGTTAAACTCCCCAAGTTATTTCTTCCCTTAAGTCAGTCTGAATTACGACATAACATACTCAATAGGACGAGAAAATCTCCTGAGGGTAATGTGTCTCAAATAGTCGTACCTGACACGTTGCGCAAAGCAGTAATGACATTGTTCCACGATGTCCCACAAGCAGGTCACCAAGGTCGTGATAAATGCTTAGCGGATTTACGAAAGAAGTATTTCTGGAACACTATGAAGAAAGACATAGAATTACACATAGCTAATTGTTTGGCATGTGCTCAACATAAAAGATCAACAGGATCACCTGTCCCGATTCTACAATATCCTACACCAGACTGTCCGTTTGACACAGTCGCTGTTGACTTGTTACAACTCCCAATGAGTCATCAGGGATCAGGATACGTCTTAGTGTGTGTGGATCATTTTTCCAGGTTCGTGGTCTTAGTCCCACTAAAAAGCAAAACGGCCGAAGCAGTAGCCTATGCATTAGTGATGAATCTCATATGTCCATATACTACGCCTAAAGTTCTACTCTCTGATAATGGAACAGAGTTCAAGAATGAGCTAATAGAGCATATGTGTTTACAATATGGAATTAAACAAACTTTTGTGACAGCTTATCATCCACAGGCTAATGGCCTTGTTGAAAGAACCAATCGTAAAATCCTAGAAATACTGCGTCCAATTGTTAGTGGTTTTCAATACGCATGGGAGGATTGGTTACCGCAGGTTGCAGCGTCGATTAATGGGTCAGTTAATAGCTCTACGGGCAAAACACCCTACTATATTGTCTATGGCACAGATAAACGTCTGCCTTACGACATCCTTACAGAGGCGCCATACCCGGTATATAATACGGATGATTTTGCGGCAAAACAAATTCATGTCTTTACAGAAATTCATAACCAAGTACGATCACAGCTAGCGGCGTCACGCGCCGAAATGATCATCAAACAACATAAACATGCTAAACCTATCGCACTGAACGTTGGGGACGCTGTTATGTTACAGGAACCTGAAAGGAACTCCAAACTTTCGGCGAAATTTTCTGGTCCATTCCGCATAATCTCAAAAGAAGCAGGCAACAAATTCAAAATATGGAAGCCTAATGCACAGATCGCAGATGTCGTGCACGCGGATCGTCTGAAGAAGACCCAGATAAATGTCTTACCTCAAGTTGATGATAATGTGATTGATACATCCTTACAGACTGTTCAGAAGTAAAATGTCCCAAATGACTATTGTATGAAACTACGTTCTGCGAGTAGAAGTTAACTCGTACTTTCGCGTCAGATGGAAAACGTCGACGGCCAACTACAATCAGCATTGGACATTCTTCATGGTCTCAGCACAGCTTCGATGAATTCGACAATAGTTTCATGAACTTTGTCGTTCAAGCTGTATCTCAACAGAATCGTGTTATTTCTCAAACCTTTCACGCGATTACTGCTCTAGAATCAAAGGTTAATGCAATCATAATGGAGTCTAACCAAGTTTCGAGGATTGTTACTAGGTTACAGAAAGCAATTCCGACGTTAAAATGGCTCCTTTACTTCACAGAATATTTGCATGCTGCTGAAATTTCAGTTCATAAAATTGTAACCTCTAAAAATGAACTAATAGACAGCATTGTAGATGCCGGGATAGGACGTGTGGACGCGAAGCTTGTGCCTGTGCAGACGCTTCTTGAAGCTTTAAAAATAGCCATTTTGCAGTATCATTTAACTCCGATTTTCAATGACAATGAGGTTCAATATCATTACCCACTGTTGGAGTCAACCCTCACGCAATATGCAATTCTGATCCACATTCCTATGCGAGGGCAACATGAGTTTAATGCATGGCATTTAGAACCCTTCCCCTGGTTTGTGAACGACACACTGTATACCCTAGATAGGCCTAAAGAATTTTTCTTAGTAGATGAAGAATATTCATTGTTGTCAATAGAGGATTCTGAGGTACTGTCACGGTGTAAGTCGTCTTATCTACACCTACACGTATGTCCAGCCTACATGTTTGCATTTATTCCTGCTGCAGAGGGAATATGTGAATTGGCAGTCATACAACCAAATGTACGCACAGCGTTAGCGCAATGCAGTTATAGGCCAGTTAGTCTAAAGACTGTGTTCCACGCTCACCTTCACAATGTGCAGTATTTGTTCTTTCCAAATCTCACTACTGTAATTTTAAAATGCCAAAATGGTGTTAAGCAGCTAGTTGTGAAAGGGCATTACAAGGCTCCTGATTACTGTGAAATCACTTGTAGTACATTACGGACCTTGCCTACTCATCAGCATTTTGCGTTAAATCGAAAACTCAAGTCTGCTTTAATCCACTTCCTATAATGAATTTCACTATCAAGGATATTCAAATAGTATCAGAGAAATTAAAAGTGTTAGCTTTCTTGAACGAGACACATTTTGCTGATTTGAATAATAACTTGCCATTTTACCTGTCACGGGAATTTGCACTACCAAGTCTTACGATTCCCTCTATTCTGTTAATTCTGGCAATAATGTTCCTGTTCTGTTATTACCGGGCAGTATCATCCAAATTCAACATTGTTCACAACATACTAACCCGTACAACACAAAAGTCTAGGTCCCCTGTAGTAGAGAATACCCCTACAGTAATTTCCCCAGCTTAGTGTCTACATATCTGTTTATAACATGGTTAGGGTTGTCTAGGATGTACTGTACTCTGTGAGTTATTTAGGCCTCACGGAGCTCGGCTGGTAGGTGACCGAGCGATGTAATAGGCCCCTGTCTCATCAACAGAACGTATTATATAAATGGGTCAATACATCTGATATTATATTCAGATTCACCACCCTGTAACTTTCCACTGTCTATGAGTAAGACATGAGATTGACACGTGAGCGGGCAACTTACCCAAGAGGGCGAGACCCATAGCTCAGCATTTCTGTAAGCACGCACTACGATGCCCCTAAGCTTCAGTAGCTCACCACAACTCATATCGTAAGGACGTGACCTAACGTTTATCATACATAAACGCCGTCCCTTTCTCATTCACACCTAGACAGTGAAACTTACGGTTGATATACACTCAGGAATTATATATACAACCTTTTATAATAAAACAAAGGAACTACCGTTTGGGTTTCGTTACTTAAAACCCAAATATAAATATGTATGAACGGACTGGTTAATTGGACAAGCAGCCGATTCATATAAAAGCCCCCTCATCGAGCATAACAAAGTCCCCTGATCAAGTATAACAAAGGCCCCTCATCGAGTATAACAAAGTCCGCTGATCGAGTATAACAAAGTCACCTGATCGAGCAAAACAAAGTTCCCTAATCGACTATAACAAAGCCCCCTGATCGAGTATAGCAAAGTCCCCAGATAGAGTATAACAAAGTCCCCTGATCGAGTATAACAAAGGCCCCTCATCGAGTTTAACAATGGCCCCTCATTGAGTATAACAAAGTCCCTGATCGAGTATAACAAAGTCCGCTGATCGAGTATAACAAAGTCCCCTGATCGAGTATAACAAAGGCCCCTAATCGAGTTTAACAAAGGCCCCTGATCGAGTTTAACAAAGTCCCCTGATCGAGTATAACAAAGTCCCATGATCGAGTATAACAAAGTCCCTTGACCGATTATAACAAAGGCCCCTGATCAAGTATAACAAAGCCCTCTCATCGTGTATAACAAAGCCCCCTCATCGAGTATAACAAACTCCCCTGATCAAGTATAACAAAGTTCCCTGAACGAGTATAACAAAGTCCCCTGAACGATTATAACAAAGGCCCCTGATCGAGTATAACAAAGTTCCCTGATCGAGTATAACAAAGCCCCCTGATCGAGTACAACAAAGTCCCCTGATCGAGTTTAACAAAGGCCCCTGATCGAGTATAACAAAGTCCCCTGGTCGAGTATAACAAAGGCCCCTCATCGAGTTTAACAAAGGCCCCTCATCGAGTATAACAAAGTCCCCTGATAAAGTATTACAAAGTCCCCTGAACGAGTATAACAAAGTCCTATGATCGAGAAAAACAAAGTCCGCTGATCGAGTATAACAATGTCCCCTGATCGAGTATAACAAAGGCCCCTCATTTAGTATAACAAAGGCCCCTAATGGAGTTTAACAAAGGCCCCTGATCGAGTATAACAAAGTCCCCTGGTCGAGTATATCAAGCTCCCCTGGTCGAGTATAACAAAGTCCCCTGATCGAGTATAACAAAGTTCCCTGATCGAGTATAACAAAGTCTCCTGAACGAATATAACAAAGTCCCCTGGTCGAGTATAACAAAGGCCCCTGTAATGAGACAAAATAAACAGAGAAGAGGAAGATATATATATTATAGGGGTAGAAAGAGAGTAGGCATGTAAAGATAGGAAACTTGGTAGCGTGGCCTGGATGTTATTTGCACAGCGTCACTACGCTTATCTTATCTCGTATGTCAATACACATATATCACTTCTTAAAGGGACAACTTGTTAAACACCTCTTGATACAACTATTTATTACTTCACTCAATGACATGGACACATTAATATCACTATTATATCGGGGTACTAACACATTATGCTTTACGTTACTTGACACTGACTCTCGGACACACCTGAATGAATACACTTCCCACAGTAGGTAACTCACCCTAGGACGTTCTGACAAGACTCACGTGTACCCTGACGTAGGCCCAGTGAGTGCTGGCTGGGCTACCTCCTATGGGAAAGTCTGCTTAGCTGGCGACGCCGTGGTCCGGTCGGGAGGTCTCCCTCCCGACCTGGGGAGGGGACGTGCGTGACTCTGCTTAGTGAACCGAGTGACGACCCGAACGGGAGAGCGATGACAGCAACCAGAATGATAATGATAATGGAATAGGAATCTCGAATGCCGAATATGGAAAATTGAATGCCCGTGGACGGGACTGTAGGGCCTTTATATGGGGTCGGCCCAGCCGGCTTCTGACCTCTAACAATTAACACTAAACTGGTTTGATCTGGATAATTGTGTGCAGGTGTGGTCCTGGCCAGGTGTCTTGGCTAGGTGCGGTTGTAGGTCACCGGCTCACGTCATTAGCGGGCCAGGTCAAGTCCCTAGGGTCGACCTGAGGTGTGTCAACCTGGAATGCGGTGGTACCACGAGGTCTGTGGTGTACTTGCTGTTATATGTGACATAATTCTGGGCTGTAAGGTTTGGTCTGACAATCACTCATTACACCTCCCGCCAAGACCAAAGCTTCATCACAGAGACTGATGTCACATATAGACAGCAACATCACGTGTGGTATCAAAGATAATCCCTGGGGCGCTAACATAGTCTCACATTTACAAACAACAATCTCATAGGTGTATGTTTTTCTACTGGCGCTTGTTTGATCTGACAAAGCTCACTATACCTCCCGCCAAGATCAAAGCTTCTATGCCAGGAGAAAAAGGAAACATAGCAAGTGAACATAGAATGAACAAATCCTTCATATGTAGCATAGTGTCCGAGGCAACCTTGCAAATCACATTCTACAAACAATAACAGGTGTTACATTTCCATGTCAAAATAATAATTCATCTCAGTCAGTAATATAGCTACAACATCGTGTTTCATAGTCCAAGACATTGATCAAATGAACTCATAGAAAAAAGTGAGACTAAAAAAAGACATTCTTTGTAGTAAACATCAACAAAAATCAGAGAAAATACTTCAAAATACACAAAAAATGTTCCTACTTCACATATTAGGGTATTGATATCTTTTTATTATACATCAACAACATCAGTACATTAGTTGGGTCCAGCATAGCTCACGTCTTCCATCCAGCTGGTATCTGAAAAATAGGGGATGGCGGCAGCTCAGCAGCTGTAGTCGGTTGGTCCTTCATCATCGACTTTCTTGTGATGTCAGGACAGCACATCTTCTGTCTTCTTTCTTCACATAGCACATCTTCTGTCTTCTGTCTTCTTTCTTCACATACCGCACCTTGTAGGTCGTTTCTCCACACCTTCTGACTTCTTCTCACTTCCTCCTGGTTTCTATACTCTTCCAGACGAGTTTTCTGTCCCATCTGCGTTCTTCCTCTATACATCTTCATTTTCATATTCCAGATGAATTTTTCTGCTCCATCTGAGTTTCTTTATACATCTTCGTTTTCCGTCATATTCCAGATGAATTTTTCTGCTTCATCTGCATTTCTTCTCTGCAACATCATCATTTTCAACATATTCCAGACGAATTTTTCTGCTCCATCTGTATTTCTTCTCTGCAACATCATCATTTTCAACATATTCCAGACGATTTTCTGTTCATCTGCCGTCGGCCCTCTCCGGCCGGGATGAGCCGGTCCACTGTTTGGGCTGTCGTCTCCTTAGATGACTCGTAAGGCAGGTTCCGCGGACCAGGGCTCGCCCTCCGTACGTGAGTGTCGGCGAGACCAAAGACCGTCCTGTCTTACACCTTCCACAGTGGTGAATCCCTCCCTGGCTGGGCTCACCAGGGTTCGTTGTGTGGCGATCCATTCCACACTCCTTACTTCCTAAAGTAGAAAAATATAAAATCTTCTTAATCCTATACCAAGGGAGGACTTGAAAGAAGTGACGTGGTGTGTGGTGGGTTTCGTGCTGCCTTCCTCAAGCTGCATTCATCACGCTGCTTTCATCATGCTGGTTCTTCTCTGCTCGTATGTACTGTGGTTGACGTCCGGCTGGCCATGGGTGGTACTGTGTGTGACATTTGACAGAGATACAATCCTAAAGGGGTGATGGATTAGTTGGAAGTGCATTCGCAAAAAAAAAAGTTTACTTTATACGATAGGTCAATGTTTGGCAACTATCATTTCCGTCACGACAATGTTCTCATCAGGCTGGGTCGGGGAGTGAAGCTCTGCGCACTACACTAAATATCATTTATCACTGCGCGTCAAAGAGTACATCACAAATCATAATAGCATAAAAATACACTGAGTGAAGCTCTGCATTCATCGCAATATTACTTCATATTAACCATCATCATCAGACAACAAGCGGCGGGGCGGGTCAGAGGGACGTGAGGTCACCCGAGCGGGGCTAGGCAGGGCGGCGCGGGGCGAGGCGAGGCTGGCCAGGCCCAGCCAGGCTGGTGCGTTGCGGGTGAGGTGGGGAGGAGCCGAGGCGCGGTTGATCGGGCCAGACCTAGGCTTCGCGGGGCGGGGAGGTGCACGGAACGGAGGGGCGGGGCAGGGCAGGGCAGGGATGGGAGGAAGGGTAAGGAGGGTGAGGTAAGGATTAGGACAGGGAGGAGGATGTAGGTTAAAAGACATGTTAAGTTATAACAGTTAGTACAGACACCGCTTTCATCACTGAAACACAATGGCTACATTCAACACTGACCAACAATCAAACTGCACTTGGGCTACTGAGAATGCCACAGATAGCGGGTGACACTGAGAAATTACGTTAAGCACTGAACATATTTCTATTAAAAATTCGCACATACCACCACAAGAGACATTTACTTGAGCTGTAACGGTGACACACTAGGACACTTTTCACGCTACTACGCAGGAACTTCTTATTACGCACTTTTGAACTAACGAGCCAGGTGTTATGGCTAACGGGGGAAGGCATGGGTTTACGTTAAGTACACTGTTACCAATAGCAAGGGACGCGGAGCGTGGGTTAACGTCATAGTTCGCTGCCACCAATGTAATGAGACATAAACACAATGAGAGGAAGAATACATATATATATATAGGAAGGATTGAGAGTAGGGATGTAAAGATAGGAAACTTGGTAGCGTGGCCTGGATGTTATTTGCACAGCGTCACTACGCTTATCTTATCTCGTATGTCAATACACATATATCACTTCTTAAAGGGACAACTTGTTAAACACCTCTTGATACAACTATTTATTACTTCACTCAATGACATGGACACATTAATATCACTATTATATCGGGGTACTAACACATTATGCTTTACGTTACTTGACACTGACTCTCGGACACACCTGAATGAATACACTTCCCACAGTAGGTAACTCACCCTAGGACGTTCTGACAAGACTCACGTGTACCCTGACGTAGGCCCAGTGAGTGCTGGCTGGGCTACCTCCTATGGGAAAGTCTGCTTAGCTGGCGACGCCGTGGTCCGGTCGGGAGGTCTCCCTCCCGACCTGGGGAGGGGACGTGCGTGACTCTGCTTAGTGAACCGAGTGACGACCCGAACGGGAGAGAGATGACAGCAACCAGAATGATAATGATAATGGAATAGGAATCTCGAATGCCGAATGCCCGTGGACGGGACTGTAGGGCCTTTATATGGGGTCGGCCCAGCCGGCTTCTGACCTCTAACAATTAACACTAAACTGGTTTGATCTGGATAATTGTGTGCAGGTGTGGTCCTGGCCAGGTGTCTTGGCTAGGTGCGGTTGTAGGTCACCGGCTCACGTCATTAGCGGGTCGACCTGAGGTGTGTCAACCTGGAATGCGGTGGTACCACGAGGTCTGTGGTGTACTTGCTGTTATATGTGACATAATTCTGGGCTGTAAGGTTTGGTCTGACAATCACTCATTACACCCCTCATCGAGTTTAACAAAGTCCCCTGTTCAATTATAGCAAAGTCCCCTGAACGATTATAACAAAATCCCCTGGCCGAGTATAACAAAGGCCCCTCATCGAGTATAACAAAGTCCCCTGATTGAGTACAACAAAGTCCCCTGGTCGAGTATAACAAACTCCCCTGGTCGAGTATAACAAAGTCCCCTTATCGAGTATAACAAAGTCCCCTGATCGAGTATAACAAAGTCCCCTGAACGATTATAACAAAGTCCCCTGGTCGAGTATAACAAAGGCCCCTCATCGAGTATAACAAAGACCCCTGATCAAGTATAACAAAGTCCCCTCAACGAGTATAACAAAGTCCCCTGATTGAGTATAACAAAGGTTCCTAATCGAGTATAACAAAGCCCCCTGATCGAGTGCAACAAAGTAACCATATCGAGTTTAACAAAGGCCCCTGATCGAGTATAACAAAGGCCCCTGATCGAGTATAACAATGTCTCCTCATCGAGTATAACAAAGTCCGCTGATCGAGTATAACAAAGTCCCCTGATCGAGTAAAACAAAGTCGCCTGATCGAGTTTAACAAAGGCCCCTGATCGAGTTTAACAAAGGCCACTGATCGAGTATAACAAAGCCCCCTGGTCCAGTTTAACAAAGGCCCCTCATCGAGTATAACAAAGTCCCCTGATCAAGTATAACAAAGTCCGCTAATCGAGTATAACAAAGTCCCCATATCGAGTTTAACAAAGGCCCCTGATCGAGAATAACAAAGTCCCCTGGTCGAGTATAACAAAATCCCCTCATCGAGTTTAACAAAGGCCCCTCATCGAGTATAACAAAGTCCCCTAATCAAGTATAACAAAGTCCCCTAAATGAGTATAACAAAATCCCCAGACCGAGAATAACAAAGTCCGCTGATCGAGTATAACAAAGTCCCTCGATTGAGTATAACAAAGGCCCCTCATCGAGTATAACAAAGTCCCCTGATCAAGTATAAAGTCCGCTGATCGAGTATAACAAAGTCCCTGATCGAGTATAACAAAGGCCCCTGATCGAGCTTTCTTAACAAAGGCCCTGATCGAGTATAACAAAGTCCCTGGTCGAGTATAAATAAACTCCCCCTGGTAGAGTATAACAGTCCCTGATCGAGTATAACAACTCCCCTGGTCGAGTATATAACAAGTCCCCTTATCGAGGCACGAAAGTCCCCTGATCGAGTATAACAAAGTCCCCTGAACGATTATAACAAAGTCCCCTGGTCGAGTATAACAAAGGCCCCTCATCGAGTATAACAAAGTCCCCTGATCAAGGATAACAAAGTCCCCTCAACGAGTATAACAAAGTCCCCTGATCGAGAATAACAAAGGTCCCTGATCGAGTATAACAAAGCCCCCTGATCGAGTGCAACAAAGTAACCATATCGAGTTTAACAAAGGCCCCTGATCGAGTATAACAAAGGCCCCTGATCGAGTATAACAACGTCCCCTGATCGAGTGGCACAGTCCGCTGATCGAGTATAACAAAGGCCCCTGATCGAGTATAACAAAGTCCCCTGAACGTTTATAACAAAGTCCCCTGGTCGAGTATAACAAAGGCCCCTCATCGAGTATAACAAAGTCCTCTGATCAAGTATAACAAAATCCCCTGAACGAGTATAACAAAGTCCCATGATCGAGAATAACAAAATCCCCTGATCGAGTATAACAAAGGCCCCTGATCGAGTTTAACAAAGGCCCCTGATCGAGTTTAACAAAGCCCCCTCATCGAGTATAACAAAGTCCCCTCACCGAGTATAACAAAGTTCCCTGATCGAGTATAACAAAGCTCCCTCATAGAGTATAACAATGTCCCCTGATCGAGTATAACAAAGGCCCCTCATCGAGTTTAACAAAGCCCCCTCATCGAGTTTAACAAAGCCCCCTCATCGAGTATAACAAAGTCCCCTGATCGAGTATAAAAAAGTCCCTTGAACGATTAAAACAAAGGCCCCTGATCAAGTATAACAAAGCCCCCTGATCGTGTATAACAAAGCCCCCTCATCGAGCATAACAAAGTCCCCTGATCAAGTATAACAAAGGCCCCTCATCGAGTATAACAAAGTCCGCTGATCGAGTATAAGAAAGTCACCTGATCGAGCAAAACAAAGTTCCCTAATCGACTATAACAAAGCCCCCTGATCGAGTATAGCAAAGTCCCCTGATAGAGTATAACAAAGTCCCCTGATCGAGTATAACAAAGGCCCCTCATCGAGTTTAAGAAAGGCCCCTCATTGAGTATAACAAATTCTCCTTGTCGAGTATAACAAGGCCCCTCATCGAGTTTAACAAAGGCCCCTCATCGAGTATAACAAAGTCCCCTGGTCGAGTATAACAAACTCCCCTGGTCGAGTATAACAAAGAACCCTGGTCTAGTATTACAAAGTCCCCTGATCGAGTATGAAAAAGGACCCTGATCGAGTTTAACAAAGGCCACTGATCGAGTATAATAAAGTCCCCTGGTCGAGTATAAGAAAGGCCCCTCATCGAGTTTAACAAAGGCCCCTCATTGAGCATAACAAAGTCCCCTGGTCGAGTATAACAAACTCACCTGGTCGAGTATACCAAAGTCCACTGATCGAGTATAACAAACTCCCCTGATCGAGTATCACAAAGGCCCCTGATCGAGTTTAACAAAGGCCCCTGATCGAGTATAACAACGTCCCTCATCGAGTATAACAAAGGCCCCTCATCGAGTATACAAAAGTCCCCTGATCGAGTATAACAAAGTCCCCTAATCGAGTATAAAAAAGGCCTCTCATCGAGTATAACAAAGTCCCCTGATCGGGTATAACAAAGTCCCCTGATCGAGTATAACAAAGTCCCCTGATCGAGTATAACAAAGACCGCTGATCGAGTATAACAAAGTCCCCTGATCGTGTATAACAAAGTCCCCTGATCGAATATAACAAAGGCCCCTCATCGAGTTTAACAAAGGCCCCTGATCGAGTATAACAAAGTCTCCTGGTCGAGTATAACAAAGGCCCCTCATCGAGTTTAACAAAGGCACCCTCATTGAGTACAACAAAGTCCCCTGGTCGAGTATAACAAACTCACCTGGTTGAGTATAACAAAGTCCCCTGATCGAGTATAACAAAGTCCCCTGATCGAGTTTAACAAAGGCCCCTGATCGAGTTTAACAAAGGCCCCTGATCGAGTATAACAAAGTCTCCTGGTCGAGTATAACAAACTCCCCTGATCGAGTATAACAAAGAACCCTGGTTGAGTATAACAAAGTCCGCTGATCGAGTATAACAAAGAGCCCTGATCGAGTATAACAAAGTTCCCTGATCGAGTATAACAAAGGCCCCTGATCAAGTTTAACAAAGGCCCCTGATCGAGTATAACAAAGTCCCCTGGTCGAGTATAACAAACTCCCCTGGTCAAGTATAACAAAGAACCCTGGTTGAGTATAACAAAGTCCGCTGATCGAGTATAACAAAGAGCCCTGATCGAGTATAACAAAGTTCCCTGATCGAGTATAACAAAGGCCCCTGATCAAGTTTAACAAAGGCCCCTGATCGAGTATAGCAAATTCCCCTGGTCGAGTATAACAAACTCCCCTGGTCGATTATAACAAAGTCCCCTGATCGAGTGTAACAAAGTCCCCTGATCAAGTACAACAAAGTCCCTATATCGAGTTTAACAAAGGCCCCTCATCGAGTATAACAAAGTCCCCTGGTCGAGTTTAACAAAGGCCCCTTATCGAGTTTAACAAAGGCCCCTGATCGAGTATAACAAAGTCCCCTGGTCGAGTATAACAAAGGTCCCTCATCGAGTTTAACAAAGGCCCTTCATTGAGTATAACAAAGTCCCCTGGTCGAGTATAACAAACTCACCTGGTCGAGTATAACAAAGTCCCCTGATCGATTATAACAAAGTCCTCTGATCGAGTTTAACAAAGGCCCCTGATCGAGTTTAACAAAGGCCCCTGATCGAGTATAACAAAGTCCCCTGGTCGAGTATAACAAACTCCCCTGATCGAGTATAACAAAGTCCCCTGATAGAGTATAACAAAGTCCCCTGATCGAGTATAACTATGGTCCCTGATCGAGTTTAACAAAGGCCCCTGATCGAGTGTAACAAAGTCCCCTGGTCAAGTATAACAAAGGTCCCTCATAGAGTTTAACAAAGGCCCGTCATCGAGTATAACAAAGTCCCCTGGTCGAGTATAACAAACTCTCCTGGTCAAGTATAACAAAGAACCCTGGTTGAGTATAACAAAGTCCCCTGATCGAGTATAACAAAGAGCCCTGATCGAGTAAAACAAAGGCCCCTCATCGAGTATATCAAAGTCTCCTGATCGAGTATAACAAAGTCCGCTGATCGAGTATAACAAAGTCCCCTTATCGAGTATAACAAAGTCCCCTGATCGAGTATAACAAAGGCCCCTGATCAAGTTTAACAAAGGCCCCTGATCGAGTATAGCAAAGTCCCCTGGTCGAGTATAACAAACTCCCCTGGTCGATTATAACAAAGTCACCTGATCGAGTATAACAAAGTCCCCTAATCGAGTATAACAAAGTCCCCATATCGAGTTTAACAAAGGCCCCTGATCGAGTATAACAAAGTCCCCAGGCCGAGTATAACAAAGGCCCCTTATCGAGTTTAACAAAGGCCCCTCATCGAGTATAACAAAGTCCCCTAATCAAGTATAACAAAGTC
>NW_024745658.1:0-9580 GCF_018991925.1 Homarus americanus | reverse complement strand
ACACGGTGGCGCTGCCGGCGCCGAGGATAGCAAGAGAAGGTGCAGTTTGATCTGATCATCTGGTTTGCTATTTCTCTAAGGCCAACGTGCGGTCCCTCGCCCAATGTCTTCTGCCTTGCTGTAGGTCGAGGTGCAGATAAGGGAGGAGATAGGAACACACGGTGGCGCTGCTGGCGCCGAGGAAAGCAAGAGAAGGTGCTGTTTGGTCTGATCATCTGGTTTGCTATTTCTCTAAGTCCAACATGCGGTCCCTCGCCCAATGTCTTCTGCCTTGCTGTAGGTCGAGGAGCAGATAAGGGAGGAGATAGGCACACACGGTGCCGCTGCCGGCGCCGAGGATAGCAAGAGAAGGTGCAGTTTGATCTGATCATCTGGTTTGCTATTTCTCTAAGGCCAACGTGTGGTCCCTCGCCCAATGTCTTCTGCCTTGCTGTAGGTCGAGGAGCGGATAAGGGAGGAGATAGGCACACACGGTGGCGCTGCCGGCGCCGAGGATAACAAGAAAGAAGGTGCAGTTTGATCTGATCATCTGGTTTTGCTATTTCTCTAAGGCCAACGTCTTGATCCCTCGCCCAATGTCTCTGCCTTGCTGGCGGGTCGAGGCGGATAAGGGAGGAGATAGGCACACACGGTGCCGCTGCCGGCGCCGAGGATAGCAAGAGAAGGTGCAGTTTGATCTGATCATCTGGTTTGCTATTTCTCTAAGGCAAACGTGTGGTCCCTCGCCCAATGTCTTCTGCCTTGCTGTAGGTCGAGGAGCGGATAAGGGAGGAGATAGGCACACACGGTGGCGCTGCCGGCGCCGAGGATAGCAAGAGAAGGTGCAGTTTGATCTGATCATCTGGTTTCCTATTTCTCTAAGGCCAACGTGCGGTCCCTCGCCCAATGTCTTCTGCCTTGCTGTAGGTCGAGGAACGGATAAGGGAGGAGATAGGCACAAACGGTGGTGCTGCCGGCGCCGAGGATAGCAAGAGAAGGTGCAGTTTGATCTGATCATCTGGTTTGCTATTTCTCTAAGGCCAACGTGCGGTCCCTCGCCCAATGTCTTCTGCCTTGCTGTAGGTTGAGGAGCGGATAAGGGAGGAGATAGGCACACACGGTGGCGCTGCCGGCGCCGAGGATAGCAAGAGAAGGTGCAGTTTGATCTGATCATCTGGTTTGCTATTTCTCTAAGGCCAACGTGCGGTCCCTCGCACAATGTTTTCTGCCTTGCTGTAGGTCAAGGAGCGGATAAGGGAGGAGATAGGCACACACGGTGGCGCTGCCGGCGCCGAGGATAGCAAGAGAAGGTGCAGTTTGATCTGATCATCTGGTTTGCTATTTCTCTAAGGCCAACGTGCAGTCCCTCGCCCAATGTCTTCTGCTTTGCTGTAGGTCGAGGAGCGGATAAGGGAGGAGATAGGCACACACGGTGGCGCTGCCGGCGCCGAGGATAGCGAGAGAAGGTGCAGTTTGATCTGATCATCTGGTTTGCTATTTCTCTAAGGCCAACGTGCGGTCCCTCGCCCAATGTCTTCCGCCTTGCTGTAGGTCGAGGAGCGGATAAGGGAGGAGATAGGCACACACGGTGGCGCTGCCGGCGCCGAGGATAGCAAGAGAAGGTGCAGTTTGATCTGATCATCTGGTTTGCTATTTCTCTAAGGCCAACGTGCAGTCCCTCGCCCAATGTCATCCGCCTTGCTGTAGGTCGAGGAGCGGATAAGGGAGGAGATGAGCACCTGCGGTGGCGCTGCGGCACCGAGGATAGCCGAGAAGAAAGGTGCAGTTTGATCTGATCATCTGGTTTGCTATTTTCTCTAAGGCCAACGTCGGTCCCTGGCAATGTCTTCCGCCTTGCTGTAGGTCGAGGCGGATAAGGGAGGAATAGAGGCGCACACACGGTGGCGCTGCCGGCATCGAGGATAGCAAGAAGGTGCAGTTTGATCTGATCATCTGGTTTGCTATTTCTCTAAGGTAGCGTGCAGTCCCTCGCCCAATGTCATCCGCCTTGCTGTGGGTCGAGGCGGATAGGGAGAATGAAGCACACACGGTGGCGCTGCCGGCACCAGCGAAGATAGCAAGAAGGTGCAGTTTGATCTGATCATCTGGTTGCTATTTCTCTGGAATAACGTGCGGTCCCTCGCCCAATGTCTTCCGCCTTGCTGTACGTCGAGGAGCGGATAAGGGAGGAGATAGGCACACACGGTGGCGCTGCCGGCGCCGAGGATAGCAAGAGAAGGTGGGGTTTGATCTGATCATCTGGTTTGCTATTTCTCTAAGGCCAACGTGCGGTCCCTCGCCCAATGTCTTCTGCCTTGCTGGAGGTCGAGGAGCGGATAAGGGAGGAGATAGGCACACACGGTGGCGCTGTCGGCGCCGAGGATAGCAAGAGAAGGTGCAGTTTGATCTGATCATCTGGTTTGCTATTTCTCTATGGCCAACGTGCGGTCCCTCGCCCAATGTCTTCTGCCTTGCTGTAGGTCGAGGTGCGGATAAGGGAGGAGATAGGCACACACGGTGGCGCTGCCGGCGCCGAGGATAGCAAGAGAAGGTGCAGTTTGATCTGATCATCTGGTTTGCTATTGCTCTAAGTCCAACGTGCAGTCCCTCGCCCAATGTCTTCTGCCTTGCTGTAGAGTCCGAGGCGGATAAAGGGAGGAATAGGCACCTGCAGTGCCGCTGCGGCGCCGAGGATAGCAGAGAAGGTGCAGTTTGATCTGATCATCTGGTTTGCTATTTCTCTAAAACCAACGTCACGGTCCCTCGCCCAATGTCTTCTGCTGCTGTAGGTCGAGGAGCAGATAAAGAGATAAGCACCTGCAGTGCTTCACCGGCTTTCGAGATAACAAGAAAGGAAGGTGCAATTTGATCTGATCATCGGTTTGCGCTGTTCTCTAAGGCCAACGTGAAAGTCCCTCGCCCAATGTCTTCTGCCTTGCTGTGGGTCCGAGCGGATAAGGGAGAATGAAGCACACGATTGGCGCTGCCGGCACCGTGGATAGCAAGAGAAGGTGCAGTTTGATCTGATCATCTGGTTTGCTATTTCTCTAAAAGGCCAGCGTCTGGTCCCTAAGCAATGTCTTCGCCTTGCTGTAGGTCGAGAGCGGATAAAGGGAAGGAGATAGGCACACACGGTGGCGCTGCCGGCGCCGAGGGTAGGAAGAGAAGGTGCAGTTTGAACTGATCATCTGGTTTGCTATTTCTGTAAGGCCAACGTGCGGTCCCTCGCCCAATGTCTTCCGCCTTGCTGTAGGTCGAGGAGCGGATAAGGGAAGAGATAGGCACACACGGTGGCGCTGCCGGCGCCGAGGATAGCAAGAGAAGGTGCAGTTTGATCTGATCATCTGGTTTGCTGTTTCTCTAAGGCCAACGTGCGGTCCCTCGCCCAATGTCTTCCGCCTTGCTGTAGGTCGAGGAGCGGATAAGGGAGGAGCTAGGCACACACGGTGGCGCTGCCGGCGCCGAAGATAGCAAGAGAAGGTGCAGTTTGATCTGATCATCTGGTTTGCTATTTCTCTAGGCCAACGTGCGGTCCCTCGCCCAATGTCTTCCGCCTTGCTGTAGGTCGAGGAGCGGATAAGGGAGGAGATAGGCACACACGGTGGCGCTGCCGGCGCCGAGGATAGCAAGAGAAGGTGCGGTTTGATCTGATCATCTGGTTTGCTATTTCTCTAAGGCCAACGTGCGGTCCCTCGCCCAATGTCTTCTGCCTTGCTGTAGGTCGAGGAGCGGATAAGGGAGGAGATAGGCACACACGGTGGCGCTGCCGGCGCCGAGGATAGCAAGAGAAGGTGCATTTTGATCTGATCATCTGGTTTGCTAATTCTCTAAGGCCAACGTACGGTCCCTCGCCCAATGTCTTCTGCCTTGCTGTAGGTCGAGGAGTGGATAAGGGAGGAGATAGGCACACACGGTGGCGCTGCCGGCACCGAGGATAGCAAGAGAAGGTACAGTTTGATCTGATCATCTGGTTTGCTATTTCTCTAAGGCCAACGTGCGGTCCCTCGCCCAATGTCTTCTGCCTTGCTGTAGGTAGAGGAGCGGATAAGGGAGGAGATAGGCACCTGCCCGGTGGCGCTGCCGGCACCGAGGATATGAAAGAAGGTGCAGTTTGATCTGATCATCTGGTTTGCTATTTCTCTAAAGGCCAGCGTCACGGTCCCTCTTAATGTCTTTCTGCCTTGCTGTAGGTCGAGCAGATAAGGGAGGAGATAGGCTTTTTACCGCAATTGGCGCTGCTGGCACCGAGGATGCTGAAAGGTGCAGTTTGATCTGATCATCTGGTTTGCTGTTTCTCTAAGGCCAACGTGCGGTCCATCAGCTAATGTCTTCTGCCTTGCTGTGGGTCGAGGCGGATAAGGGAGGAGATAAACCCCTTGCGCTAAGCGCTGCCGGCGCCGAGGATAGCAAGAGAAGGTGCAGTTTGATCTGATCATCTGGTTTGCTATTTCTCTAAGGCCAACGTGCGGTCCCTCGCCCAATTATCTTCCGCCTTGCTGTAGGTCGAGGAACGGATAAGGGAGGAGTTAGCACACACGGTGGCGCTGCCGGCGCCGAGGATAGCAAGAGAAGGTGCAGTTTGATCTGATCATCTGGTTTGCTATTTCTCTAAGGCCAACGTGCGGTCCCTCGCCCAATGTCTTCTGCTTTGCTGTAGGTCGAGGAGCGGATAAGGGAGGAGATAGGCACACACGGTGGCGCTGCCGGCGCCGAGGATAGCAAGAGAAGGTGCAGTTTGATCTGATCATCTGGTTTGCTATTTCTCTAAGGCTAACGTGCAGTCCCTCGCCCAATGTCTTCCGCCTTGCTGTAGGTCGAGGAGCGGATAAGGGAGGAGATAGGCACACACGGTGGCGCTGCCGGCGCCGAGGATAGCAAGAGAAGGTGCAGTTTGATCTGATCATCTGGTTTGCTATTTCTCTAAGGCCAACGTGTGGTCCCTCGCCCAATGTCTTCTGCCTTGCTATAGGTCGAGGTGCGGATAAGGGAGGAGATAGGCACACACGGTGGCGCTGCCGGCGCCGAGGATAGCAAGAGAAGGTGCAGTTTGATCTGATCATCTGGTTTGCTATTTCTCTAAGGCCAACGTGTGGTCCCTCGCCCAATGTCTTCTGCCTTGCTATAGGTCGAGGTGCGGATAAGGGAGAGATAGGCACACACGGTGGCGCTGCCGGCGCCGAGGATAGCAAGAGAAGGTGCAGTTTGATCTGATCATCTGGTTTGCTATTTCTCTAAGGCCAACGTGCGGTCCCTCGCCCAATGTCTTCTGCTTTGCTGTAGGTCGAGGAGCGGATAAGGGAGGAGATAGGCACACACGGTGGCGCTGCCGGCGCCGTGGATAGCAAGAGAAGGTGCAGTTTGATCTGATCATCTGGTTGCTATTTCTCTAAGGCCAACGTGCGGTCCCTCGCCCAATGTCTTCCGCCTTGCTGTAGGTCGAGGAACGGATAAGGGAGGAGATAGGCACACACGGTGGCGCTGCCGGCGCCGAGGGTAAGAAGAGAAGGTGCAGTTTGAACTGATCATCTGGTTTGCTATTTCTGTAAGGCCAACGTGCGGTCCCTCGCCCAATGTCTTCCGCCTTGCTGTAGGTCGAGGAGCGGATAAGGGAAGAGATAGGCACACACGGTGGCGCTGCCGGCGCCGAGGATAGCAAGAAAAGGTGCAGTTTGATCTGATCATCTGGTTTGCTGTTTCTCTAAGGCCAACGTGCGGTCCCTCGCCCAATGTCTTCTGCCTTGCTGTAGGTCGGTGCGGATAAAGGGAGATAGAGCACACGGTGAAACTGCGGCACAGGGAGATAACGAAAGAAGGTGCAGTTTGATCTGATCATCTGGTTTGCCTATTTCTCCTAAGACCAGCGTCACGGTCCCTGGCCCAATATCTTCTGCTTTGCTGTAGATGCGAGGCCGGATAAGGAGAGATAGGCTTTGCAGTTTAGCGCTGCCGGCGCCGAGGATAGCAAGAGAAGGTGCGGTTTGATCTGATCATCTGGTTTGCTATTTCTCTAAGGCCAACGTGCGGTCCCTCGCCCAATGTCTTCTGCCTTGCTGTAGGTCGAGGAGCGGATAAGGGAGGAGATAGGCACACACGGTTGCGCTGCCGGCGCCGAGGATAGCAAGAGAAGGTGCAGTTTGATCTGATCATCTGGTTTGCTATTTCTCTAAGGCCAACGTGCGGTCCCTCGCCCAATGTCTTCTGCCTTGCTGTAGGTCGAGGAGCGGATAAGGGAGGAGATAGGCACACACGGTTGCGCTGCCGGCGCCGAGGATAGCAAGAGAAGGTGCGGTTTGATCTGATCATCTGGTTTGCTATTTCTCTAAGGCCAACGTGCGGTCCCTCGCCCAATGTCTTCTGCCTTGCTGTAGGTCGAGGAGCGGATAAGGGAGGAGATAGGCACACACGGTGGCGCTGCCGGCGCCGAGGATAGCAAGAGAAGGTGCAGTTTGATCTGATCATCTGGTTTGCTATTTCTCTAAGGCCAACGTGCGGTCCCTCGCCCAATGTCTTCCGCCTTGCTGTAGGTCGAGGAGCGGATAAGGGAAGAGATAGGCACACACGGTGGCGCTGCCGACGCCGAGGATAGCAAGAGAAGGTGCAGTTTGATCTGATCATCTGGTTTGCTATTTCTCTAAGGCCAACGGGCTGTCCCTCGCCCAATGTCTTCCGCCTTGCTGTAGGTCGAGGAGCGGATAAGGGAGGGAGATGAAGCACACCTGCGATTGGCGCTGCCGGCACCGAGGGATATGAAGAAGGTGCAGTTTGATCCTGATCATCTGGTTTGCTATTTCTCTAAGGCCAGCGTGTGAATTCCTGGCCCAATGTCTTCTGCCTTGCGCATAGGTCGAAAGAGCGGATAAGGGAGAGATAGTCACTGCAATGATTGAGGCTGCCGGCGCGGGAAGCAGCAGAGAAGGTGCAGTTTGATCTGATCATCTGGTTTGCTATTTCTCTAAGGCCAACGTGCGGTCCCTCGCCCAATGTCTTCTGCCTTGCTGTAGGTAGAGGAGCGGATAAGGGAGGAGATAGGCACACAAGGTGGCGCTGCCAGCGCCGAGGATAGCAAGAGAAGGTGCAGTTTGATCTAATCATCTGGTTTGCTATTTCTCTAAGGCCAATGTGCGGTCCCTCGCCCAATGTCTTCTGCCTTGCTGTAGGTCGAGGAGCGGATAAGGGAGGAGATAGGCACACACGGTGGCGCTGCCGGCGCCAATGATAGCAAGAGTAGGTGCAGTTTGATCTGATCATCTTGTTTGCTATTTCTCTAAGGCCAACGTGCAGTCCCTCGCCTAATGTCTTCTGCCTTGCTGTAGGTCGAGGAGCGGATAAGGGAGGAGATAGGCACACACGGTGGCGCTGCCGGCGCCGAGGATAGCAAGAGAAGGTGCAGTTTGATCTGATCATCTGGTTTGCTATTTCTCTAAGGCCAACGTGCGGTCCCTCGCCCAATGTCTTCTGCCTTGCTGTAGGTCAAGGAGCGGATAAGGGAGAAGATAGGCACACACGGTGGCGCTGCCGGCGGTGAGGATAGCAAGAGAAGGTGCAGTTTGATCTGATCTTCTGGTTTGCTATTTCTCTAAGGCCAACGTGCGGACCCTCGCCCAATGTCTTCTGCCTTGCTGTAGGTCGAGGAGCGGATAAGGGAGGAGATAGGCACACACGGTGGCGCTGCCGGCGTCGAGGATAGCAAGAGAAGGTGCAGTTTGATCTGATCATCTGGTTTGCTATTTCTCTAAGGCCAACATGCGGTCCCTCGCCCAATGTCTTCTGCCTTGCTGTAGGTTGAGGAGCGGAAAAGGGAGGAGATAGGCACACACGGTGGCGCTGCCGGCGCCGAGGATAGCAAGACAAGGTGCAGTTTGATCTGATCATCTGGTTTGCTATTTCTCTAAGGCCAACGTGCGGTCCCTCGCCCAATGTCTTCTGCCTTGCTGTAGGTCGAGGAACGGATAAGGGAGGAGATAGGCACACATGGTGGCGCTGCCGGCGCCGAGGATAGCAAGAGAAGGTGTAGTTTGATCTGATCATCTGGTTTGCTATTTCTCTAAGGGCAACGTGCGGTCCCTCGCCCAATGTCTTCTGCCTTGCTGTAGGTCGAGGAGCGGATAAGGGAGGAGATAGGCACACACGGTGGCGCTGCCGGCGCCGAGGATAGCAAGAGAAGGTGCAGTTTGATCTGATCATCTGGTTTGCTATTTCTCTAAGGCCAACGTGCGGTCCCTCGCCCAATGTCTTCTGCCTTGCTGTAGGTCGAGGAGCGGATAAGGGAGGAGATAGGCACACACGGTGGCGCTGCCGGCGCCGAGGATAGCAAGAGAAGGTGCAGTTTGATCTGATCATCTGGTTTGCTATTTCTCTAAGGCCAACGTGCGGTCCCTCGCCCAATGTCTTCCGCCTTGCTGTAGGTCGAGGAGCGGATAAGGGAGGAGATAGGCACACACGGTGGCGCTGCCGGCGCCGAGGATAGCAAGAGAAGGTGCAGTTTGATCTGATCATCTGGTTTGCTATTTCTCTAAGGCCAACGTGCGGTCCCTCGCCCAATGTCTTCCGCCTTGCTGTAGGTCGAGGAGCGGATAAGGGAAGAGATAGGCACACACGGTGGCGCTGCCGACGCCGAGGATAGCAAGAGAAGGTGCAGTTTGATCTGATCATCTGGTTTGCTATTTCTCTAAGGCCAACGGGCTGTCCCTCGCCCAATGTCTTCCGCCTTGCTGTAGGTCGAGGAGCGGATAAGGGAGGAGATAGGCACACACGGTGGCGCTGCTGGCGCCGAAGATAGCAAGAGAATGTGCAGTTGGATCTGATCATCTGGTTTGCTATTTCTCTAGGCCAACGTGCGGTCCCTCACCCAATGTCTTCCGCCTTGCTGTAGGTCGAGGAGCGGATAAGGGAGGAGATAGGCACACATGGTGGCACTGCCGGCGCCGAGGATACCAAGAGACGGTGCAGTTTGATCTGATCATCTGGTTTGCTATTTCTCTAAGGCCAACATGCGGTCCCTCGCCCAATGTCTTCTGCCTTGCTGTAGGTCGAGGAGCGGATAAGGGAGGAGATAGGCACACACGGTGGTGCTGTCGGCGCCGAGGATAGCAAGAGAAGGTGCAGTTTGATCTGATCATCTGGTTTGCTATATCTCTAAGGCCAACGTGCGGTCCCTCGCCCAATGTCTTCTCCCTTATCAGCTCCTCGACCTACAGCAAGGCAGGAGATAGGCACACACGGTGGCGCTGCCGGCGCCGAGGATAGCAAGAGAAGGTGTAGTTTGATCTGATCATCTTTTTTGCTATTTCTCTAAGGCCAACGTGCGGTCCCTCGCCCAATGTCTTCTGCCTTGCTGTAGGTAGAGGAGCGGATAAGGGAGGAGATAGGCACACACGGTGCCGCTGCCGGCGCCGAGGATAGCAAGAGAAGGTGCAGTTTGATCTGATCATCTGGTTTGCTATTTCTCTAAGGCTAACGTGCGGTCCCTCGCCCAATGTCTTCCGTCTTGCTGTAGGTCGAGGAGCGGATAAGGGAGGAGATAGGCACACACGGTGGCGCTGCCGGCGCCGAGGATAGCAAGAGAAGGTTCAGTTTGATCTGATCATCTGGTTTGCTATTT
>NW_024745657.1:0-17593 GCF_018991925.1 Homarus americanus | reverse complement strand
CAGACACACCCAGGTGCACCTCAGACACCCCCAGGTGCACTCCTGACACTCTGGGCACACCACTGACACCCCAGGCACACCCTGACACTCCCAGGCACACCTCAGACACCCCAGGCACACAGCTGACACTCCCAGGCACACCACTGACACTCCCTGGCACACCACTGACACCCCAGGCACCCCACACATCCAGGCACACCGCTGACACCCCAGGAACACCCCTGACACCCCCAGGCACACATCAGACTTCCCAGGCACACCCTCAGACACCCCAGGCACACCTCAGACACTCCCAGGTACACCCCTGACACCCCAGGCACACCTCAGACACCCCAGGCAAAACCTCAGACACCTATAGGCACACCTTGACACTCCCAGGCACACCTCTGACACTCAGGCACACCTGACACCCAGGCACACCTTGACACCCCAGGCACACCCGACACTCCCAGGCACACCTCTGACACTCCCAGCCACCTCTGACACCCCAGGCACACCTCCACACTCCCCAGGCACACCGCTGACACCCCAGGCCCCACACCCAGGCACACCACACTCTCCAGGTACACCTGAGACACTCCCAGGCACACCCCACACCCCAGGCACACCTCAAACACCCAGGCACACCTCAGACACTCCCAGGTACACCTCAGACACCCCAGGCACACCCCAAACACCAGGCACACCACACCACCCAGGCACACCTCAGACACCCCAGGTGCACCCCAGACACACCCAGGCACCCCTCAGACACCCCAGGCACCAGACACCCACACCACTGACACTCCCCAGGCACACCCCTGACACTGCCAGGCACACCCCAGACACTCACAGGCATACAGCTGACACCAGGCACACCACTGACACCCCTGGTACACCACTGACACTCCCCAGGCACACCTCTGACACATCCAGGCACACCGCTGGTACCCCAGGAACACCCCAGACACTCCCCAGGTACACACATCAGACTCTCCCAGGCACACCCCAGACACTCCCTGCACACCCCAGACACTGCCAGGCACACCTTGACACTCCCCAGGCACACCTCAGACACCCCAGGCAACCTCAGACATTTCCAGGCACACCTCTGACACTCCCCAGGCACACCCTGACACTCCCAGGCACACCTCTGACACTCCCAGGTACACCGACAAGGCACATCCCAGACACTCCAGGCACACCTCTGACACCCCAGGCACACCCCAGACACTCACCAGGCAGTCCCTCTGACACTCCCAGGCACTCCTCTGACACCCCAGAACACCTCAGACACTCCCCAGGCACACCTTGACACTCCCTGGTACCTCTGACACTCCCAGGCACACCTCAGACACTCCCAAGCACACCTCTGACACTCCCAGGCACACCTCAGACACTACAGGCACACAGCTGACACCCCAGGTGCACCTCAGACACTCCCAGGCACCAGACACCCCAGGCAGCAATCTCAGACACCCAGGCACACCACTGACACTCCCCAGGCACACCTCTGACACTGCCAGGCACACCCCAGACACTCACAGGCATACAGCTGACACCCAGGCACACCACTGACACCCCTGGCACACCACTGACACTCCCAGGACACACCCCTGACACTTCCAGGCACACCGCTGGGGCATCTCTAGAACACCCCTGACACTCCCAGGTACACATCAGACTCTCCCAGGTGCCCACCCCACACACTCCTGGCACACCTCAGACACTGCTGGGTGTACACCCTGACACTCCCCAGGCACACCCCAGACACCTCCAGGCAAACCTCAGACACTTCCAGGCACACCCTCTGACACTCCTGTGGCACACCTCTGGACACCCCAGGCACACACTCCCTGACACTCCCAGGCAGACCCCTGACACCCCAGGCACACCCCAGACACTCCCCAGGCACATCTCTGACACCCCAGGCACACCCCAGACACTCACCAGGTACCTCTGGACACCCCAGGCACCTCCCCACACCCCCAGGAACACCCCAGACACTCCCCAGTACACCTCTCCTGACACTCCCCCTGGCACTCCTCTGACACTCCCAGGCACACCTCAGACACCCCAGGCACACCCCAGAAACCCCAGGCACACCTCTGACACCTCAGGCACACCCCTGATACTCCCCAGGCATACCCCTGACACTCCCATGCACACCGCCCACTCCCCAGATACACCCCAGACACTGACAGGTACACCTGATAATTCCAGGCACACCCTCTGGACACCCCAGGCACACCTCTGACACTCCCAGGTCTCCCCACTGACACCCCCTGGCACTCCCTCCCTGACACTCCCCAGGCACACATCAGACACCCCAGGAGCACCACAGACACTCACAGGCACACCTCTGACACTCACAGGCACCTCTGACACTCCCAGGTACACCCTGACACTCCCCTGGCACTCCTCTGACACTCCCAGGCACACCCCAAGATACCCCAGGTTCCCCAGACACCCCAGGCACACACCAGACACTCCCCAAGCACACCTCAGACACTCCCCAGGCACACCTCTTGGACACTCCCAGGCACCCTGACTCCCCAGGTGCACCTCACACTCCACAGGTGCATCTCTGACACTCCCCAGGTACACCTCTGACACCCCAGTACACCCCAGACACCCCACGCACACCCCAGACACTCTCACGCACACCCCAGACACCCCCTAATGCACATCTCAGACACACCCTCACGTACACCCCAGACACACCCTTCCAAGCACACTTCAGACACTCCCCTGGCACACCCAGACACCCCAGGCACACCTCAGAACACCCCCAGGCACACCTCCGACACTCCCAGGCACACCTCCGACACCCCAGGCACACCTCCGACACTCCCCAGGCACACCTCTGGACACCCCAGGCACACCTCTGGACACTCCCCAGGCACACCTCTCACACTCCAAGGCACACCCCAGACACTCCCGGTGCACCCCAGACTCCCAGGTGCACCCCAGACACCCAGGTGCACCTCAGACACTTCCAGGTACACCACTGACACTCCCAGGCACACCTCTGACACTGCCAGGCACACCTCAGACACTCACAGGCATACAGCTGACACTCCCAGGTACACCACACGATTAATTTCTGGCACACCACTGACACTCCTATAGGCACACCTCTTGACACTTCCAGGCACCGCTGGCATTCCCAGGAACAATTCCCCTGACACCCAGGCACACATCAGACTCTCCCAGGCACACCCTGTATATTCCCCAAGCACACCTCTGACACCACACCCCAGACACTCAGGCACAGCTGACACTCCAGGTGCACCCCAGACACCCCCAGGCACCTCAGACACTCCCCAGGTGCACCTTAGACACTTCCAGGTACACCACTGGGACACCCCAGGTGCCACCTCTGACACTGCCAGGCACACCTCAGACACTCACAGGCATAGTTGCTGACACTCCCAGGTACACCACTGACACCCCTGGTACACCACTGACACCCCAGGTACACCTCTGACACTTCCAGGGAGGCCACCGCCAGCATCTCTGGTAGGAACACCCCTGACACCCCAGGCACATCAGACTCCTCCCCAGGCACACCCCCTGACACTCCCACACCCCAGACACTGCCAGGCACACCCTGACACCCCAGGCACACCAGACACTTCCAGGCAAACCAGACACTCCAGGCACACCGACACTCCCCTGTACACCCTGACACCCCAGGCACACCTCACACTCCCCAGGTACCTCAGACACCCCAGGCACACCTCAGACACTCCCCAGGCACACACCCCAAACACCCCAGGCACACCCCAGACACCACCCAGGCACACCCCAGACACCACAGGTGCCACCCAGACACACCCAGCACCTCACAGACACCCCAGGCACCCCACACTTCCAGGCACACCACTGACACCCCAGGCACACCTCTGACACTGCCAGGCACACCCCATACCCCACACAGGCATACAGCTGACACCCCAGGCACACCACTGACACCCCTGGTACACCACTGACACTCCCCAGGTACACACCTCTGACACATCCAGGGTACACCGCTGGCAATTCCAGGAACACCCCACACCCCACACACTGACCTCCCAGGCACACCCCAGACACTCCCCAAGCACACCCCAGACACCGCCAGGTACACCCTTGACACCCCAGGCACACCTCAGACACTCCCAGGCAAACCTCAGACATTTCCAGGCACACCTTGACACTCCGGCACACCCTGACACCCCAGGCACACTCTGACACTCTGGTGGCACACCCTTGACACTCCCAGGCACACCCCAGACACTCCCCAGGCACACCTCTGACACTCCCCAGGCACACCCCCAGACACTCACCAGGTACCTCTGACACCCCAGGTACTCCTCTGACACTCCCAGGAACACCCCAGACACTCCCAGGCACACTTTGACACTCCCTGGTACCCTCTGACACCCCAGGTACACCCCAGACACTTGCACACCCCAGAAACCCCAAGTACACCTCTGACACTCTCAGGCACACCCCTGATACACTCCCAGGCACATACCTCTGACACTCCCCATGCACACCGCTGACACTCCCCAGATACACCTCAGACACTGACAGGTACACTCTGATTCCCCCTCCCCAGGTACACCCCTCTGGACACTCCCAGGCACACCTCTGACACTCCCCAGGCACCCCCTCTCTGACACCCCCCAGGCACACCCCAGACACCCCAGGAACACACAGACAATCATAGGGTACACCCTCTGACACTCACAGGCACACCCTGACACTCCCCAGGCACACCTCTGACACTTCATGGTACTCTGACACTCCCAGGCACACCTAAGATACTCCCCAGGTTCACCCCAGACACCCCTGCACACATCAGACACCCCAAGTGCCACCCTGCAGGCCCCAGGCACCCCCAGACACCCCAGGAACAATTCCCTGACACTCCCAGGCCACATCAGACTCTCCCCAGGCACACCCCAGACACCCCACACCAGACACTGCCAGGCACACCCCTTGACACTCCCAGGCACACCCCAGGACACTTCCAGGCACTCTGACACCCCAGGTACCCTCTGACACCCCCAGAACACCCCTGCCAGACACTCCCAGGCACACCTCTGACACTCCTGGCACCTCTGACACTCCCAGGCACACACCTCAGACACTCCCAGGCACACCCCAGAAACTCCCAGGTACAATTCTCTGACACCTCAGGCACACCCCCTGTTCTGCATACCTCTGACACTCCCATGCACACCGCCACACCCCAGAGATACACCTCAGACACCGACAGGCACATCTCCGACACCCCAGGCACACCTGGCACCCCAGGCACACCTCTGACACTGTGTCTCTCACTGGACACCCCAGTACCCCTCTGACACTCCCCAGGCACACATCAGACAATCTTACACCACAGACACCTGTGCACACCTCTGACACTCACAGGTACACCTCTGACACTCTATAGGCACACCCCCTGACACTCCCTGGTACCCTCTGACACCCAGGCACACCAAGATACTCCCAAGTTCACCCCAGACACCTGCACACATCAGACACCCCAAGTACACCAGACACTCCCAGGCACACCTCTGACACCCCCTGTGCACCACCTCTGACACTCTGGTGCACCTCTGACACTCACAGTTGCACCCTCTGACACCCCAGGCACATTCCCTCTGACACCTGGTGGCACACCCTCAGACACTCCCCACGCACACCCCAGACACCCACGCACACCCCAGACACACCCCACGCATTATCCTGTATACCACACACCCCAGACACACCCAAGCACACTTCAGACACTCCCCTGCACACTCTGGCACACTCCCAGGTACACCCTCAGACACCCCAGGCACACCTCCTCCCACACTCCCCAGGCACCCTCCCACACTCCCAGGTGCACCTCTGACACTCCCAGGCACACCTCTGACACTCCCAGGCAGACCCCCTGGACACTCCCAGGTACACCCCAGACACCTCCCCAGGCACATCTCTGACACTCCCCAGGCACACCCCAGACCCCCTCACCAGGCACTGGACACTCCCAGGCACTCCCTCTGACACTCCCCACCTAACACCCCAGACACTCCCCCAGGCACACCTGTGACACCCCTGGCACTCCCTCTGACACTCCCAGGTACACCCCAGACACTCCAGGTACACCCTCAGAACCCCAGGTACACCTCTGACACCTCAGGTGCACCCCCATACTCCCAGGCATTCCTCTGACACTCCCCATGCACACCTGCTCACACTCCTGGTGATACACCTCAGACACTGACAGGTACACCTGATACTCCCAGGTACACCTCTGACACTCCAGGCACACCTCTGACACTTGTTCTCTCATTAGACACTCTAAGTACCTCTCACACTCCCAGGCACACATCAGACAATTCCCAGAACACCACAGACACCACAGGCACACCTCTGACACTCACAGGCACACTCTGACACTCCCCAGGCACACCCCCTGACACTCCCCTGTACCCTGGACACTCCCCAGGCACACCCAAGATACTCCCAGGTTCACCCCAGACACCCCAGCAGGCACACATCAGACACTCCCACACCCTGACACTCCCCAGCACCTCTGACACTCCCCAGGTGCACCTCTGACACCACAGGTGCACCCTGACACCCCAGGTACACCTCTGACACCCCAGGCACACCCCAGACACTCCCACGCACACCCCAGACACTCTCACGCACACCCCCCAGACACCCCACGCACATCTCAGACACTCTCACGACAACACCCCAGACACCCCAAGCACACTTCAGACACCCCTCGGCACACCCCAGACACTCCCAGGTACACCTCAGACACCCCCAGGTACACCTCCGACATTCCCAGGCATAACCTCCGACATCACTTGGTAAAGGAAACTGGCCAGAAAATGAATTTCTGCACACACTTGATACTCTGTTTGACATTTTGACCTGCAAGTGCTCCATACAATTATGTTCTGAACCAACTGTTCTCACTCAGGTAAGAGGAAAATAATTCCTCATTGATTGTGGTTGTCCTCGTGAAAAAGATCCCTGGTTTTAGAGCTTGAATTTATAAAGGCACAGAGGACAAAGGCAGAAGGCTAAGGAAGTATGCAAATGGGTTCAATAGATTATTCAGAAACAAAGAAGCAGATTGCTAATGCCAAGAAGAGAGAACAAATCTGAGAGAGGGAACAAAAGAAGAAATGAAGAGGAAGAAGCCATCCAAAGAGAGGAAGAGCTGTGTCAAGATGTTTATCACTTTTGATAGTTCTTCTGATGAACAGGAAGCAACATCAGATGATAGTTCCAAAGAGCCATCTGAACCTTTACTAAAGAAAATGAAATACAACACAAGAAATATTTCAAACATTGCTTTAGCTAGTATTCGCCACCATCGTTGACTTCGTGAGGCTGCAGAAATTGCAACTGCCGCTTGATAGATGCAGTCCTTCATCAGCCGAGAGGATGTATCTTTGGTGATAGATCATAATAAAATTAGAAGAGCACAAGAAAAAATAATGAAGGAAATATCTGATCAGCATGAAAAAGATTTAAGCGAGGGAGGGCTCTCCTGTCTTTTGTTTGATGGAAGAATAGATGACACAAAAGTTTTGCTAGAAGTAGAGGGAGGAACAGAAAGTTTCAGGTCTCTCATCAAAGAAGAACACTACTCTGTCTGTTCTGGAGCCTGGTGGTCGGTTTGTTTCACTTTGCTCCTGAAACTGAAGTAGAAGGAAGAAACATGCAGAGGTCATTGCTGATCTATATTTTATGTTGCTCCAGAGAGGATTTGGCAGTTCACTGCAGGCTGTTGGTGGAGATTCAGCTGCAGTGAACACCGGATGGCAGGGGGTGTAATGACGCATTTAGAGAAAAAACTAGAAGAAGACTTGTTTGGATTGTATGTGATTTACATACAGGCGAGCTACCTCTTCGTCATCTCATCCAGGAACTTGATGGTCCTACAAAGAGCAACAACAAGTGGTCAGGTCCCTTGGCATCATGCTGGATGAAGCAACACAACTAGAAATAAATACAACCTTTCCAAAGGTCGGTTGGTCTCTCCCTTCCCAGCGTTGTCTGAAGGAGTCATCAAAGATCTCAGCACAGATCAATCCTATGCTTATCGTATTGCCTGCCAATAAGATCAGGAGAAGTGCTCAGTCATTGGCTCTCTTGGAGATTGGACCTGTCAGTCACAGCCGCTGGTTAACTACAGCTCTTCGTTTTGCAGGATTTGGATCAACACGAATTGAAGGGCAAAGTGCTGAAGAATTTGGAGGTTAATTGTTGAATTTATTGAGCTTATCTTCCCAGTGGTTTAGTGTGAACTTAATCCTATGTGTGGATGGGCCCAATCACCTTTTGTTTCATTGCAGCTAGTAAGAACACAGAGGAAGGTAGTGAGGGACATCGTGTTACCTGTGGCAAGCAGGTCCGCTTGGTATGCTCGATCAGAAGCAGTTTTGCAAGCAATGCTTGCAGTCAATGTAACAATTCTCAAACCGAGGCTGTAGAAGTCATTCTAAAGATTAGAGGAACGCTAATAGATGACAACCAGTTGGGAGACTGTTTGTTTCATTCAAGAGTTCTTCAATAAACGTCAATGCCACCAAATTGTAGAGATTGGTTGACTTGAGTTTGGAAGTCTTAGAGCCACCATTGACAACAAGTCTAACTAGCCAAGAATTGAGAAACCTTAAAGAGACTCCAATGAGGTGCTTAGTGGCCTTCACACTCAGTGTGGAGAGATGTGTGAAAATGGTCATAAAGCAGCGGGCTGTTTACAGCCACGAGAGGCGAGAAGGTTACATCAAAGCACAAATAGCAAGCAGACGGTTTACAGGACGGAGTGCGGTGGAGGACTCTGTGTGGTGTGGTGCCCCTGCCCTTTCAGGAGGGAGAGACAAGACGACTCTTAACTAACCCATGGCTCAGGGATACTATCAAAATGAGGTTTTGGTGTGTGAAGCGACAACAGTACAACACTGTTTCACTGCCCACCCCCAAAGGCTGGCTAACATACACTAATGGAAAAATACATGTACCAGTTATACTCGCCGGGCGTCTTATCTCTGGTAAAACAAACTTTGGAGTTGGTTGCGTGGGTAAGCCTAACGCAACCCATGACACCCAGGCACACTTCTAACACTCCCAGGTACAACCCTGACACCCAGGTACACCTCTGACACTCACCAGGTACACCCCTGACACTCCCAGGTACACCTCTGACATCCCAGGTACACCTCTGACACCCCAGGCACCCCTGACACTTGGCAGGTACACCCCAGACACCCCAGAACACTTAACACTCTCAGGTACACCTCAGACACTCCCAGGTACACCAGACACCCCAGGTGCACCTCAAACACCCCCAGGTGCACCTCAGACACTCCCAGGCACACCTCTGACACTCCCAGGTACTCCTCTGACACACCCAGGTACACCGCTGACACTCCCAGGCACACTCAGACACTCCCAGGTGCACCTCAAACACCCCAGGTGCACCTCAGACACTCCCCAGGTGCACCTGACACTCCCCAGGTGCACCTCTGACACTCCCCAGGCACACCTCTGACACTCCCAGGCACACCTCTGACACTCTCAGGTTAAACTCTGACACCCCAGGCACACCACTGACATTCCCAGGTACACCCTGACACTGCCAGGTACAGCTCAGACACTCCCAGGTATACAGCTGACACCCCAGGTACACCACTGACACTCCAGGTACACACCTAACACTCCCAGGTACACCCCTGACACTCAGGAACACCCTGACAATGCCAGGTACACATCAGACACCCCTATACAGCTCGACACTCCCAGGTACAACTTGGAGACTCCAGGTGCACCTCTGAGCACCCCAGGTGCACCCCTGACACTCCCAGGTGCACCTCTGACACTCACAGGTACACCTCTGACACTCCCAGGTACAACTCTGATACTCCCAGCACACCTCCCAGACACTCCCAGGCACACCCCAGACACTCCCAGGTACACCCCTGACACTCCCAGGTGCACCTCAGACACCCCAGGCACACCTTTGACACTCTCAGGTACAACCCTGACACCCCAGGTACACCCCAGACACTCCCAGGCACACCTCTGACACTCCCAGGCACACCCTCTGACACTCCCAGGTACACCACTGACACTTCCAGGCACACCTCTGACACTCTCAGGTACACCATACCCCAGGTATGCCTGACACTCCCAGGTACACCTCTGACACTTCCAGGCACACCCCTGACACCCCCAGGTACACCCCAGACACTCCCAGGTACACTTCTGACACTCTCAGGTACACCTCAGACACCTTGCAGCACCTTCAAAAACCCCAGGTGCACCTCAAACACTCCCCAGGCATCAGACACTCCCAGGTGCACCTCTTGACACTCCCAGTGCACCTCTGACACTCCCAGGTACACCTCTGACACCCCAGGTGCACCTCTGACACTCCCAGGTGCCCTCTGACACCCCAGGTGCACCTCTGACACTCCCAGGTACCCCTCTGACACTCCCAGGCACACCTCTGGCACTCCAGGTACACCTCTGACACCCCAGGTACACCACTGACACTCCCAGGTACACCTCTGACACTTCCAGTACACCCCCTGACACTCCCAGAACACCCCTGACACTCCCAGGTACACCTCAGACTCTCCCAGGCACACCTCAGACACCCCAGGTACACCTCAGACACTCCCAGGTACACCCCTGACACTTCCCGGTACCCTGAGGTACACTCTGACAGTCTCAGGCACACCTCACACCCCAGGTACACCTCCTGGCACCCCAGGCACACCCTGCCACCACGTACCCTGACACTCCCCAGGTACACCCCAGACACTCCCACGCACACCCCAAGGGCCCCACGTACACCCCAGACACCCCACGTACATCCCCAGACACACCCCACGTACACCCCAGACACCCCACCACCCCAGACACTCCCCAGGCACATCTCTCAGACACTCCCCCAGGCATACCTCAGACACCCCAGGCACACCCTGACACTCCTGCAGGCACACCTCCGACACCCCAGGCACACCTCCGACACTCCTAGGCACACCCTGACACTCCCAGGCACACCTCTGACACTCCCCAGGCACACCCTGATACTCCCCAGGCACACTGCTGACACTCCCAGGTACACCGCTGACACTCCCAGGCACACCCGAGACACCCCAGGCCACCCTGACACTCCCCAGGCACACCTCCCTGACACTCCCCAGGCACACCCCTGACACTCCCCAGGCACACCTCTGACACTCCCCAGGTACACTCCTCATACTCACAGGCATTCCTCTGACACTCCCAGGCACACCCTGATACTCCCCAGGCACACCGCTGACACTCCTGGTGTGCCACCAAGGCCACCCCAGGCATCCCCAGACACCCCAGGCACACCTCTGACACTTCCAGGCACACCATGTGACACCCAGGTACACCCCAAACACTCCCAGGTACACTTCTGACACCCCAGGCACACCTCACACACCCTAGGTGCACCTCAAAAACACCCAGGTGCACTTCAAACACTCCCAGGCACCTCTGACACCCCAGCCACCTCTTTGGACACTCCCAGGCACACCCCTGACACTCAGGCCATCCCCTGGACACTCCCAGGCACAACCTCCCACACCCCCAGGCACTCCACTGACATTCCCTGCACACCTCTGACACTGCCAGGCACACCCTCAGACACTCCCCAGGTGTGTCAGCTGACACTCCCAGGCACACCACTGACACTCCCTGGTGCACCCTCTGACACTCTCCAGGCACACCCCTGACACCCCAGGAACACCCCTGACACTCCCCAGGCACACTTCAGACTCTCCCAGGCAAACCCTCAGACACTCCCAGGCACACCAGACACTCCCTGCAGTACAGCCCCACATTCCTAGGCACACCCTCAGACACCTGGAGGCACACCCCACCCCAGGCACACCCTCTCACACCCCAGGCACACCACCGACACTTCCCAGCACAACCCCAGACACTCAACACGCACTCCCTCTGACACTCCCAGGCACACCCAGACAATCCACGCACACCCCAGACACTGCTCACACGTACACCTGAGACAGACCCAGTGTGCCACCCCAGACACTCCCCAGGTACACCTCTGACACTCCCAGGCACACCTCCGACACTCCCAGGCACACCTCCTGACACTCCCAGGCACACCTCTGACACTCCCAGGCACACCTCCTCTGACTCCCAGGTACACCTCTGATACTCCCCAGGCACACCGTTGACACCCCAGGCACACCCCTGGTGGCCCCAGGCACACCTCTGACACTCCCAGGCACCTCTGACACTCCCAGGTACCTCTGACACCCCCAGGCACACCTCAGACACTTCCAGACACCTCAGACACCTGGCAGGAGTATACCCTCAGACACTCCCCAGGCACACCCCAGACACTCCCCAGGCACACCCCAGACACCCCAGGCACACCCTCAGACACCCCCAGGTGCACCTCAGACACTCCCAGGCGCACCCCACACTTCCAGGTACACCACTGACACCGCAGGCACACCTCTGACACCGTCAGGCACACCCCAGACACTCACAGGTGCACCTCTGACACTCCCAGGTGCACCTCTGACACTCCCAGGCACACCCCTGACACTCCCCAAGCACACCCTCTGGACTCAGGCACACCCTGACAGCCCCAGGCACCACACACTCCCCAGGCACCACCGGACATTCCCCAGGCACACCTCTGACACTGCCAGGCACACCCAGACACTCACGTACTCCTGACACTCCCAGGCACACCCTCAGACACCCCCTGCGTACACCCATTAATTCCCCACGCACACCCCAGACACACCCCAATGCAGATCCCCAGACACCTCACGCACACCCCAGACACTCCCCAAGCACACCCCAGACACCCCAAGCACACCCCAGACACTCCCAGGTAAACCTCAGACACCCCACACCTCTGACACCCCAGGCACACCTGACACTCCCCAGGCACACCTCCGACACCCCAGGCACACTCTGACACTCCCAGGCACACTCTGACACTCCCAGGCACACCTCTGATACTCCCCAGGCACACCGCTGACACTCCCAGGCAGCACCCCCTGACACTCCCAGGTACACCTCTGACACCCTGACACTCCTCTGACACCCCAGGCACTCCTGACACCCCAGGCACAATTCCCAGACATCTCCAGGTACACCCCTAGACATTCCCAGGCATAAATTCTCAGACACCCCAGGCACACCCCAGACCCCCAGGCATGGTTCTGAATTCTGCACACCCCAGACACTCCCCAGGTGCAACTCAGACACTCCCAGGTGCACCTCAGACACTCCCAGGTGCACCCTCAGACAACTCCCAGGCACACCCCTGACACCCCAGGCATTCCTCTGACACTCCCATGCACACCGCTCACACTCCAGGATACACCTCAGACACTGACAGGTACACTCTGATACTCCCAGGTACACCTCTGACACTCGCACACCCCTGACACTCCCAGGTTCTCTCACTGACACTCCCCCGTGCACTCCCTCTGACACTCCCAGGCACACATCAGACACCCCAGGAACACCACAGACACTCACAGGCACACCTCTGACACTCACAGGCACACCTCTGACACTCCCCAGGTACACCCCTGACACTCCCCTGGCACTCCTCTGACACTCCCCAGGCACACCCAAGATACTCCCCAGGTTCACCCCAGACACTCCCAGGTACACACCAGACACCCCAAGCACACCTCAGACACTCCCAGGCACACCTCTGACACCCCAGGCACCTCTGACACCCCAGGTGCACCTCTACACTCACAGCAGCACCTCTGACACCCCCAGGCACACCTCTGACACCCCAGGCCACCCCTGCACACCCCACGCACACCCTCAGACACCTCACGCACACCCCAGACACTCCCACGTACATCTCAGACACTCTCACGCACACCTCTGACACTCCCAAGCACACTCCAGACACTCCTGGCACACCCCAGACACTCCCCAGGCACACCCCAGACACCCCAGGTACACCTCCGGACACCCCAGGCACACTCCGACACTCCCCAGGCACACCTGACACCCCAGGCACACCCTGACACTCCCAGGCACACCTCTGACACCCCAGGCACACCTCTCATGCTCCAAGGTACACCGCTGACACCCCAGGCACACTGCTGACACCTCTGCACACCCCTGACACCCCAGGTACCCCAGACACTCCCCAGGCACACCTCAGACACTCCCAGGCACACCTCAAACACTCCCAGGCACACCTCAGACACTACCCAGGCACCTCAGACACCCCAGGCACTTCACACACCCAGGTGCACCTCAGACACCCCAGGTGCACCTCAGACACTCCAGGCACACCACTGACACTCCCCAGGCACACCCTGACACTGCCAGGCACCCTGACACTCACAGCATACAGCTGACACTCCCAGGCACACCCACTGACACTCCCTGGTACACCACTGACACCCCAGGCACACCCCTGACACATCCAGGCACACCGGCACTCCCAGGAACATCCCCTGACACCCCAGGCACACATCAGACTTCCCAGGCACACCCAGACACTCCCAGGCACACCCCAGACACTGCCAGGCACACCCCACACTCCCCAGGCACACCCCAGACACCCCCGGCAAACTCAGACACTTCCAGGCACACCTCTGACACCTCAGGCACACCTCTGACACCCAGGCACCTCTGACACTCCCCAGGCACCCCTGACACTCCCCAGGCACACCCCAGACACCCCAGGCACACCTCTGACACTCCCAGGCACACCCCAGACACTCACCAGGTACCCTCTGACACTCCCAGGTACTCCTCTGACACCCCAGGAACACCTCAGACACTCTCAGGTACACCTTGACACTCCCTGGTACTCCTCTGACACTCCCAGGTACACCTCAGACACTCCCAGGCACACCTCAGAAACTCCCAGGGCACACCTCTGACACTGCAGGTACACCCCTGATACTCCCAGGTACCTCTGACACTCCCCATGCACACCGCTGACACCCCAGATACACCCCACACTGACAGGTACACCTCCGATACCCCAGGTACACCTCTGACACCCCAGGCACACCTGACACTCCCCAGGTACTCCTCTGACACTCCCAGGTACACCTCAGACACTCCCAGGAACACCACAGACACTCATATGTACACCTCTGACACTCACAGGTACACCTCTGACACTCCCAGGTACACCCTGACACTCCATGGTACCTCTGACACTCCCAGGCACACCTAAGATACTCCCAGGTTCACCCCAGACACTCCCCAGGCACAACCAGACACTCCCAAGCACACCTCAGACACTCCCAGCACACCTCTGACATTCCCAGGCACACCTCTGACACATCCAGGCACACCTCCGACACCCCAGGCACACCTCTGACACCCCAGGCACACCCCTGACACCCCAGGCACACCCTCTGACACCCCAGGCACACCCCAGACACCCCAGGCACACCCCAGACACTCCCAGGCACACCCTCACAGACACCCCAGGCACACCCCAGACACCCCAGGCACACCTCAGACACCCTGGCACACCCCACGACACCCCCAGGCACACCCTCAGACACCCCAGGCACACCCCAGACACCCCAGGCACACCTCAGACACCCCACACCAGACACCCCAGGCACACCTCAGACACCCCAGGTGCACCTCAGACACCCCAGGTGCACCCCAGACACTCCCCAGGTGCACCCCTGACACCCCAGGCACCCTCAGACACCCCAGGCACACCACTGACATTCCCAGGCACACCTCAGACACCCCAGGTACACCCCAGACACTCCCAGGCACACCACTGACATCCCCAGGCACACCTCAGACACCCCAGGCACAACCTGACACTAACAGGTACAACCTGACACCCCAGGCACACCTCAGACACCCCAGGCACACCTTAGACACTCACAGGCACACCCTGACCCCAGGTGCACCCTCTGACACTCCCAGGCACACCTCTGACATCCCAGGTGCACCTCTGACACCCAGGTGCACCTCTGACACTCCCAGGCACCTGACACCCAGGCACCCCCTGACACTCCCAGGCACACCCTTGACACCCCAGGCAACTCTGACACTCCCCAGGCACACCACTGACATTCCCAGGTACACCTCTGACACTGCCACGGCACACCCTCAGACACTCCCCAGGTGCACAGCTGACACCCCAGGCACACCACTGACACCCCAGGCACAACTCTGACACTTCCAGATAAACCTCTGACACTGCACCCCTGACACTCCCAGGCACACCGTACCTCCCAGGCACACCAGACACCCCAGGCACACCCCAGACACTCCCAGGCACACCCTGACACTCCCAGGTACACCCCACACCCCAGGCACACCCCTGACACTCCCACCTCCCCATGCCCTGGCACCCACTGACACTCCCCAGGCACACCCCTGACACTCACAGGCACACTTCTGACACCTGGTACACCACTGACACTCCCCAGGTACACCCCAGACACTCCCAGGCACATTTCACACCTCGATACCCGACACTCCAGGCACACCTCTGACACTCCCAGGCACACCCCGACACCCAGGCACACCGCTGACATGCCCAGGCACACCCCTGACACCCCAGGTGCACCCTGACACTCCCAGGCACACCTCTGACACCCCAGGCACACCCCAGACACCCAGAACATTCTGACACTCCAGGCACACCTCTGACACTTCCAGGCACACTCTGACACTGCCAGGTACACCTCTGACACTCCCCAGGCACACCTCTGACACACACCCAGGCACACCCCAGACACCACCACGCACACCCTCTGACACTCCCAGGCACACCCCAGACACTCCCCACGTACACCCCAGACACTCCCACGCACACCAGACACCCACGCACATCCCAGACACCTCACGTACACCCCAGACACCCCAAGCAAACCTCTGACACCCCAGGCACACCTCTCACCCCAGGTACACCTGACACCCCAGGCACACCCCAGACACCTCCGCATACCCCCAGACACCCCCAGGTACACCTGTGACACCTCACACACCCCAGACACCCCACGCACACCTCAGACACTCCTCAGGCACACCTCCGACACCTCAGGCACACCTCCGACACTCTGCAGGCACACCCTGACACTCCCCAGGCACACCTCCACTCCCCAGGCACACAGCCGACACCCCAGGCACACTCCCTGACACTCCCAGGGTACACCTCTGACACCCCAGGCACCCACTGACACTCCCCAGGCACACCTCTGACACCCAGGCACACCAGACACCCAGGCACACCTCTGACACCCCAGGCACACCTCAGACACCCCCAGGCACACCGCTGACACCCCAGGCACACCTCACTCCCAGGTACACAGCTGACACTCCCAGGCACATCGCTGACACTCCCAGGCACACCTCTGACACTCCCAGGCACACGACACTCCCAGGTACACCTCTAGACACTGACAGGCACACTTCCTGACACTCCCAGGTACACCTCTGACACTCCCAGGCACACCTCTGACACTCCCAGGCACTCCACTGACACTCCCCTGGCACTCTCTGACACCCCAGGCACACCCCAGACACTCCCAGGAACACCACAGACACCCCAGGCACACCC
>NW_024745656.1:0-2294 GCF_018991925.1 Homarus americanus | reverse complement strand
AATGGTTATAACAACCAAGACGTTGATTATAGCAACCACGACCATGATTATAATAATGATGACCATGATCATAACAGAGACCATGATTAAAACAACCAGCACCACGAATATAACAAACACAACCATGAATATAATAACCAGGACCATGATTATAACAACCAGGACCATGATTATAACAACCACGACCATACTTTTAGCAACCACGACCATGAATCTAACAACCACAACCATGATTATAACAACCACAACCATGATTATAAAATAACCACGACCATGATCATAATAATCATGACCATGATATAAATAACCACAACCATGATTATAACAACCACGGCCATGAATATAACCACGACGACCATGATCATAACAGAGACCATGATTGTAACACACAGCACCATGATTATAAACAACCACACCATGAGTAAAATAACCTGGACCATGATTATAACAACGAGGACCATGATTATAACATCCACAATTAATAATATAACAACCACGACCACGATTATAACAACCGCGAAAATGATTATAACAACAACGACTATGATTATAAAAACCACGACCATGATTATAACGACCAGACCATTATTATAACAACCCGACTATTATCATAACAACCACGACTATGATCATAACAATCACGTCCATAATTATAACAACCACGAAAATGATTATAACAACCGTGACTATGATTATATCACCCAACCATGATTATAACAACAACGACCATGATTATAACAACCACGACCATGATTATAACTACCACAACAATGATTATAACCCACAACCATGATTATAAAAAGCGACCATGATTAAAACAACCAAGACAATGATTATAACAACCACGACCATGAATAAAACAACCACGACCATGATTATAACAACGAAGACCATGATTATAACAACCACGACCATGATTATAACAACCATGACCATAATTTTAACAACCACGACCGTGATTATAACAACCACGACCATGATTATAACACCACGACCATGATTATAGCAATGACGACCATGATTATAACAACGATGACCTGATCATAACATAGTCCGATTGTAACAACCACGACCATGATTATAATAACCACGACCATAATTATAACACCACGACCATGATTATAACAACAACGACCGCGATTATAACATCCACGACCATGATTATAGCACCCACGTCCATGATTATAACAACGACGACCATGATCATAACAGAGACCATGATTGTAACAACCAGCACCATGATTATAACAACCACGACCATGAATATAATAACCAGGACCTTGATTATAACAACCAGGACCATGATTATGACAACAACGACCATAATTTTAACAACCACGACCGATTATAACAACCACGACCGATTATAACAACCACAACCATGATTATAACAACCACGACCATAGTTATAACAAACATGACCATGATTATAACAACCACGACCATGATTATAACAACCACAACATGATTATAACAACCACAACCATGGTTATAACAACGACGACCAGATCATAACAGTGACCATGATTGCAACCAGCACCATGATTATAACAACCGACCATGAGTATAATAACCAGGACCATGATTATAACAACCAGGACCATGATTATAACAACCACTACCATAATTATAACAACCCCGACCATAATTATAACAACCACAACCATGATTATAACAACCGACAATGATTATAACAACCACGATAATGATTATAACAACCACGACCATGATTACAACAACCAGGACCATGATTATAACCACGACCACGATTATAATAACCACGACCATGATTATAACAACCACGATAATGATTATAACAACCACGACCATGATTACAACAACCAGGACCATAATTATAACCACGACCACGATTACAATAACCACGACCATGATTATAACAACCACGACATTGATTACTCAACATCGACCATGATAATAGAAAACACGACTATGATTAAAACAACCACGACCATGATTATAACAACCATGACCATGATAATAACAACCACAACCATGATTATAACAACCACGACCATGATTATAACAACGACGACCATGATCATAACAGAGACCATGATTGAAACCCAGCACCATGATTATAACAACCACGACCATGATTACGCTAACCACGACCATGATTATAACAGCACGACCATGATTATAACAACCACGACCGCCATCACAACAACCGCTGATTATAACAACAACACTATGATTATAACAACCACGACCGCCAGATATAACAACCAGAACCATGATTATAACAACCACGACCATGATTATAACAATGACGA
>NW_024745655.1:0-28660 GCF_018991925.1 Homarus americanus | reverse complement strand
GTGGGAGACTGGCAAAGTCAATTAAGGGTCGGTTTAGTACTTTATAACAATATTATACGAAATAATCCGAGAATCGCCACACACCCAGTGGGAGACTGTCAAAGTCAATTATGGGTCGGTTTAGTACTTTATAACCATATTATACGAAATAATCCGAGAATCGCCACACAACGAGTGGGAGACTCTCAAAGTCAATTGAGGGTCGATTTAGTACTTTATAACAATATTATACCAAATAATCCTAGAATCGCCACACACCGAGTGGGAGACTGTCAAAGTCAATTGAGGGTCGATTTAGTACTTTATAACAATATTATACCAAATAGTCAGAGAATCGCCACACACCCTGTGGGAGACTATCATAGTCAATTGAGGGTCGATTTAGTACTTTGAAACAATATTATACGAAATAATCCGAGAATCGCCACACACCGAGTGGGAGACTCTCAAAGTCAATTGAGGGTCGATTTAGTACTTAAGAACAATATTTTACCAAATAATCCGAGAATCGCCACACACCGAGTGGGAGACTCTCAAAGTCAATTGAGGGTCGATTTAGTACTTTATAACAATATTATACGAAGTAATCCGAGAATCGCCACACACCGCGTGGGAGACTGTCGAAGTCAATTGAGGGTCGATTTAGTACTTAAGAACAATATTATACAAAATAATCCGAGAATCGCCACACACCCTGTGGCAGACTGTCATAGTCAATTGAGTGTCGATTTAGTACTTTAAAACAATATTATACGAAATAATCCGAGAATCGCCACACACTGAGTGGGAGACTCTCAAAGTCAATTGAGGGTCGATTTAGTACTTTATAACAATATTATACGAAATAATCCGAGAATCGCCACACACCCAGTGGGAGACTGTCAAAGTCAATTGAGGGTCGATTTAGTACTTTATAACAATATTTTACCAAATAATCCGAGAATCGCCACACACCGAGTGGGAGACTGTCCAAGTCAATTGAGAGTCGATTTAGTACTTTATAACAATATTATACGAAATAATCCGAGAATCGCCACACACCCAGTGGGAGACTTTCAAAGTCAATTGAGGGTCGATTTAGTACTTTATAACAATATTTTACCAAATAATCCGAGAATCGCCACATTACGAGTGGGAGACTGTCAAAGTCAATTGAGGGTCGATTTAGTACTTAAGAACAATATTATACGAAATAATTCGAGAATCGCCACACAACGACTGGGAGACTTTCAAAGTCAATTGAGGGTCGGTTTAGTACTTTATAACAATATTATACGAAGTAATCCGAGAATCGCCACACAACGCTTGGGAGACTGTCAAAGTCAATTGAGGGTCGATTTAGTACTTTATAACAATATTATACGAAATAGTCCGAGAATCGCCACACACCCAGTGGGAGACTAGCAAAGTCAATTAAGGGTCGGTTTAGTACTTTATAACAATATTATACGAAATATTCCGAGAATCGCCACACACCCAGTGGGAGACTGTCAAAGTCAATTGAGGGTCGGTTTAGTACTTTATAACAATATTATACCAAATAATCCGAGAATCGCCACACAGCCAGTGGGAGACTGTCAAAGTCAATTGAGGGTCGATTTAATAGTTTATAACAATATTTTACCAAGTAATCCGAGAATCGCCACATAGCGAATGGGAGACTGTCAAAGTCAATTGAGGGTCGATTTAGTACTTTACAACAATATTATACGAAATAATCCGAAAATCGCCACACACCGAGTGGGAGACTCTCAAAGTCAATTGAGGGTCGATTTAGTACTTAAGAACAATATTATACGAAATAATTCGAGAATCGCCACACAACGACTGGGAGACTTTCAAAGTCAATTGAGGGTCGGTTTAGTACTTTATAACAATATTATACGAAGTAATCCGAGAATCGCCACACACCGCGTGGTAGACTGTCGAAGTCAATTGAGGGTCGATTTAGTACTTAAGAACAATATTATACAAAATAATCCGAGAATCGCCACACACCCTGTGGGAGACTGTCAAAGTCAATTGAGGGTCGATTTAGTACTTTATAACAATAATATACGAAATAATCCGGGAATCGCCACACACTGAGTGGGAGACTGTCAAAGTCAATTGAGGGTCGATTTAGTACTTTATAACAATAATATACGAAATAATCCGAGAATCGCCACACACCCTGTGGGAGACTGTGAAAGTCAATTGAGGGTCGATTAACTACTTTATAACAATATTATACGAAATAATCCGAGAATCGCCACACACCCAGTGGGAGACTGTCAAAGTCAATTGAGGGTCGATTTAGCACTTTATAACAATATTTTACAAAATAATCCGAGAATCGCCACACACCGAGTGGGAGACTATCAAAGTCAATTGAGGGTCGATTTAGTACTTAAGAACAATATTATACGAAATAATTCGAGAATCGACACACACCCTGTGGGAGACTTTCAAAGTCAATTGAGGGTCGATTTAGTACTTTATAACAATATTATACGAAGTAATCCAAGAATCGCCACACACCGCGTGGGAGACTGTCAAAGTCAATTGAGGGTCGATTTAGTACTTAAGAACAATATTATACAAAATAATCCGAGAATCGCCACACACCCTGTGGGAGACTGTCAAAGTCAATTGAGGGTCGATTTAGTACTTTATAACAATAATATACGAAATAATCCGGGAATCGCCACACACTGAGTGGGAGACTGTCAAAGTCAATTGAGGGTCGATTTAGTACTTTATAACAATAATATACGAAATAATCCGAGAATCGCCACACTCCCTGTGGGAGACTGTGAAAGTCAATTGAGGGTCGATTAAGTACTTTTTAACAATATTATACGAAATAATCCGAGAATCGCCACACACCCAATGGGAGACTGTCAAAGTCAATTGAGGGTCGATTTAGTACTTAAGAACAATATTATACGAAATAATTCGAGAATCGCCACACACCGAGTGGGAGACTGTCAACGTCAATTGAGGGTCGATTTAGTACTTTATAACAATATTAATCGAAATAATCCGAGAATCGCCACACACCCAGTGGGAGACTGCCAAAGTCAATTGAGGGTCGATTTAGTAATTTATAACAATATTTTACCAAATAATCCGAGAATCGCCACACAACGAGTGGGAGACTGTCAAAGTCAATTGAGGGTCGATTTAATACTTAAGAACAATATTATACGAAATAATCAGAGAATCGCCACACACCCAGTGGCAGACTCTCAAAGTCAATTGAGGGTCGATTTAGTACTTCATAACAATATTTTACGAAATAATCCGAAAATCGCTACACACCGAGTGGGAGACTTTCAAAGTCCATTGAGGGTCGATTTAGTCCTTAAGAACAACATTATATGAAATAATACGAGAATCGCCACACAACGACTGGGAGACTTTCAAAGTCAAATGAGGGTCGATTTAGTACTTTATAACAATATTTTACCAAGTGATCCGAGAATCGCCACACACCGAGTGGGAGACTCTCAAAGTCAATTGAGGGTCGATTTAGTCCTTAAGAACAACATTATACGAAATTATACGAGAATCGCCACACAACGACTGGGAGACTTTCAAAGTCAAATGAGGGTCGATTTAGTACTTTATAACAATATTTTACCAAGTGATCCGAGAATCGCCACACACCGAGTGGGAGACTCTCAAAGTCAATTGAGGGTCGATTTAGTACTTAAGAACAATATTGTACCAAATAATCCGAGAATCGCCACACACCGAGTGGGAGACTCTCAAAGTCAATTGAGGGTCGATTTAGTACTTTATAACAATATTATACGAAGTAATCCGAGAATCGCCACACAACGCGTGGGAGACTTCCGAAGTCAATTGAGGGTCGATTTAGTACTTAAGAACAATATTATACAAAATAATCCGAGAATCGCCAGACACCCTGTGGCAGACTGTCATAGTCAATTGAGTGTCGATTTAGTACTTTAAAACAATATTATACGAAATAATCCGAGAATCGCCACACACCCAGTGGGAGACTCTCAAAGTCAATTGAGGGTCGATTTAGTACTTTATAACAATATTATACGAAATAATCCGAGAATCGCCACACACCCAGTGGGAGACTGTCAAAGTCAATTGAGGGTCGATTTAGTACTTTATAACAATATTTTACCAAATAATCCGAGAATCGCCACACACCGAGTGGAAGACTGTCCAAGTCAATTGAGGGTCGATTTAGTACTTTATAACAATATTATACGAAATAATCCGAGAATCGCCACACACCCAGTGGGAGACTTTCAAAGTCAATTGAGGGTCGATTTAGCACTTTATAACAATATTTTACCAAATAATCCGAGAATCGCCACATACCGAGTGGGAGACTGTCAAAGTCAATTGAGGGTCGATTTAGTGCTTAAGAACAATATTATACGAAATAATTCGAGAATCGCCACACAACGACTGGGAGACTTTCAAAGTCAATTGAGGGTCGGTTTAGTACTTTATAACAATATTATACGAAGTAATCCGAGAATCGCCACACACCGATTGGGAGACTGTCAAAGTCAATTGAGGGTCGATTTAGTACTTTATAACAATATTATACGAAATAGTCCGAGAATCGCCACACACCCAGTGGGAGACTGGCAAAGTCAATTAAGGGTCGGTTTAGTACTTTATAACAATATTATACGAAATATTCCGAGAATCGCCACACACCCAGTGGGAGACTGTCAAAGTCAATTGAGGGTCGGTTTAGTACTTTATAACAATATTATACCAAATAATCCGAGAATCGCCACACACCCAGTGGGAGACTGTCAACGTCAATTGAGGGTCGATTTAATAGTTTATAACAATATTTTTACCAAGTAATCCGAGAATCGCCACATAGCGAATGGGAGACTGTCAAAGTCAATTGAGGGTCGATTTAGTACTTTACAACAATATTATACGAAATAATCCGAAAATCGCCACACACCGAGTGGGAGACTCTCAAAGTCAATTGAGGGTCGATTTAGTACTTAAGAACAATATTATACGAAATAATTCGAGAATCGCCACACAACGACTGGGAGACTTTCAAAGTCAATTGAGGGTCGGTTTAGTACTTTATAACAATATTATACGAAGTAATCCGAGAATCGCCACACAACTCGTGGGAGACTGTCGAAGTCAATTGAGGGTCGATTTAGTACTTAAGAACAATATTATACAAAATAATCGGAGAATCGCCACACAACCAGTGGGAGACTGCCAAAGTCAATTGAGGGTCGATTTAGTAATTTATAACAATAATTTACCAAATAATCCGAGAATCGCCACACACCGAGTGGGAGACTCTCAAAGTCATTTTTGGGTCGATTTAGTACTTTATAACAATATTATACGAAATAATCCGGAAATCGCAACACCCAGTGGGAGACTGTCAAAGTCAATTGAGGGTCAATTTAGTACTTTATAACAATATTATACGAAATAATCCGAGAATCGCCACACACTCAGTGGGAGACTGTCAAAGTCAATTGAGGGTCGATTTAGTACTTTATAACAATATTTTACCAAGTAATCCGAGAATCGCGACATAGCGAGTGGGAGACTTTCAAAGTCAATTGAGGGTCGATTTAGTACTTTATAACAATATTATACCAAATAATCCGAGAATCGCCACACACCTAGTGGGAGACTGTCAAAGTCAATTGAGGGTCGATTTAGTAGTTTATAACAATATTTTACCAAGTAATCCGAGAATCGCCACATAGCGAATGGGAGACTGTCAAAGTCAAATGAGGGTCGATTTAGTACTTTATAACAATATTATACGAAATAATCCGAGAATCGCCACACACCGAGTGGGAGACTCTCAAAGTCAATTGAGGGTCGATTTAGTACTTAAGAACAATATTATACGATATAATTCGAGAATCGCCACACAACGACTGGGAGACTTTCAAAGTCAATTGAGGGTCGGTTTAGTACTTTATAACAATATTATACGAAGTAATCCGAGAATCGCCACACACCGCGTGGGAGACTCTCAAAGTCAATTGAGGGTCGATTTAGTACTTAAGAACAATATTATACAAAAAAATCCGAGAATCGCCACACACCCTGTGGGAGACTGTCAAAGTCAATTGAGGGTCGATTTAGTACTTTATAACAATAATATACGAAATAATCCGGGAATCGCCACACACTGAGTGGGAGACTGTCAAAGTTAATTGAGGGTCGATTTAGTACTTTATAACAATAATATACGAAATAATCCGAGAATCGCCACACACCCTGTGGGAGACTGTGAAAGTCAATTGAGGGTCGATTTAGTACTTTATAACAATATTATACGAAATAATCCGAGAATCGCCACACACCCAGTGGGAGACTGTCAAAGTCAATTGAGGGTCGATTTAGTACTTAAGAACAATATTATACGAAATAATTCGAGAATCGCCACACACCGAGTGGGAGACTGTCAACGTCAATTGAGGGTCGATTTAGTACTTTATAACAATATTAATCGAAATAATCCGAGAATCGCCACACACCCAGTGGGAGACTGCCAAAGTCAATTCAGGGTCGATTTAGTAATTTATAACAATATTTTACCAAATAATCCGAGAATCGCCACACAACGAGTGGGAGACTGTCAAAGTCAATTGAGGGTCGATTTAGTACTTAAGAACAATATTATATTTAAATAATCAGAGAATCACACACACTCCAGTGGCAGACTCTCAAAGTCAATTGAGGGTCGATTAGTAATCAAGAACAATATTATACGAAATAATCTCGAGAATCGCCACACACCGAGTGGGGAGACCGTCGAAGCTCACCAGGCCGATTTAGTACTCTCTAAGAACAATATACAAAATAACTGAGAATCGCCACACACCCTGTGGAGACTGTCAAAGTCAATTGAGGGTCGATTTAGTACTTTATAACAATATTATACGAAATAATCCGAGAATCGCCACACACCCAGTGGGAGACTGTCAAAGTCAATTGAGGGTCGGTTTAGTACTTTATAACAATATTATACCAAATAATCCGAGAATCGCCACACAGCCAGTGGGAGACTGTCAAAGTCAATTGAGGGTCGATTTAATAGTTTATAACAATATTTTACCAAGTAATCCGAGAATCGCCACATAGCGAATGGGAGACTGTCAAAGTCAATTGAGGGTCGATTTAGTACTTTATAACAATATTATACGAAATAATCCGAGAATCGCCACACACCGAGTGGGAGACTCTCAAAGTCAATTGAGGGTCGATTTAGTACTTAAGAACAATATTATACGAAATAATTCGAGAATCGCCACACAACGACTGGGAGACTTTCAAAGTCAATTGAGGGTCGGTTTAGTACTTTATAACAATATTATACGAAGTAATCCGAGAATCGCCACACACCGCGTGGGAGACTGTCGAAGTCAATTGAGGGTCGATTTAGTACTTAAGAACAATATTATACAAAATAATCCGAGAATCGCCACACAACCAGTGGGAGACTGCCAAAGTCAATTGAGGGTCGATTTAGTAATTTATAACAATAATTTACCAAATAATCCGAGAATCGCCACACACCGAGTGGGAGACTCTCAAAGTCATTTTTGGGTCGATTTAGTACTTTATAACAATATTATACGAAATAATCCGGAAATCGCAACACCCAGTGGGAGACTGTCAAAGTCAATTGAGGGTCAATTTAGTACATTATAACAATATTATACGAAATAATCCGAGAATCGCCACACACTCAGTGGGAGACTGTCAAAGTCAATTGAGGGTCGATTTAGTACTTTATAACAATATTTTACCAAGTAATCCGAGAATCGCGACATAGCGAGTGGGAGACTGTCAAAGTCAATTGAGGGTCGATTTAGTACTTTATAACAATATTATACCAAATAATCCGAGAATCGCCACACACCTAGTGGATTGATTTAGTACTTTTATAACAATATTATACGAAATAACTGCCACACACCGAGTGGGAGACTCTCAAAGTCAATTGAGGGTCATTTAGTACTTAAGAACAATATTATACGATATAATTGAATCGCCACACACAACGACTGGGGAGACTTTCAAAAGTCAATTTAGGTTTGGTTTAGTATTTTATAACAATATTATACGAAGTAATCTGAGAACGCCAAGACAATCATGTGAGACTCTCAAAGTCAATTGAGGGTCGATTTAGTAGTTTATAACAATATTTTACCAAGTAATCCGAGAATCGCCACATAGCGAATGGGAGACTGTCAAAGTCAATTGAGGGTCGATTTAGTACTTTATAACAATAATATACGAAATAATCCGGGAATCGCCACACACTGAGTGGGAGACTGTCAAAGTCAATTGAGGGTCGATTTAGTACTTTATAACAATAATATACGAAATAATCCGAGAATCGCCACACACCCTGTGGAGAGACTGTGAAAAGTCAATTGAGGGTCGATTTAGTACTTTATATCATTATACGAAATAACTGGAGAATCGCCACACACCTGGGAGACTGTCAAAGCCAATTGAGGGTCGATTTAGTACTTAAGAACAATATTATACGAAATACCCGAGAATCGCCACACACCGAGTGGGAGACTGTCAACGTCAATTGAGGGTCGATTTAGTACTTTATAACAATATTAATCGAAATAATCCGAGAATCGCCACACACCCAGTGGGAGACTGCCAAAGTCAATTGAGGGTCGATTTAGTAATTTATAACAATATTTTACCAAATAATCCGAGAATCGCCACACAACGAGTGGGAGACTGTCAAAGTCAATTGAGGGTCGATTTAGTACTTAAGAACAATATTATACGAAATAATCAGAGAATCGCCACACACCCAGTGGCAGACTCTCAAAGTCAATTGAGGGTCGATTTAGTAATTAACAACAATATTATACGAAATAATCCGAGAATCGCCACACGCCGAGTGGGAGACTGTCGAAGTCAATTGAGGGCCGATTTAGTACTTAAGAACAATATTATACAAAATAATCCGAGAATCGCCACACACCCTGTGGGAGACTGTCAAAGTCAATTGAGGGTCGATTTAGTACTTAAAAACAATATTATACGAAATAATCAGAGAATCGCCACACCTTGAGTGGGAGACTGTCAAAGTCATTTGAGGGTCGATTTAGTAATTTATAACAATATTATACGAAATAGTCCGAGAATCGCCACACACCCAGTGGGAGACTGGCAAAGTCAATTAAGGGTCGGTTTAGTACTTTATAACAATATTATACGAAATAATCCGAGAATAGCCACACACCCAGTGGGAGACTGGCAAAGTCAATTAAGGGTCGGTTTATTACTTTATAACAATATTATACGAAATAATCCGAGAATAGCCACACACCCAGTGGGAGACTGTCAAAGTCAAATGAGGGTCGATTTAGTACTTTATAACAATATTTTACCAAGTGATCCGAGAATCGCCACACACCGAGTGGGAGACTCTCAAAGTCAATTGAGGGTCGATTTAGTACTTAAGAACAACATTATACGAAATTATACGAGAATCGCCACACAACGACTGGGAGACTTTCAAAGTCAAATGAGGGTCGATTTAGTACTTTATAACAATATTTTACCAAGTGATCCGAGAATCGCCACACACCGAGTGGGAGACTCTCAAAGTCAATTGAGGGTCGATTTAGTACTTAAGAACAATATTTTACCAAATTATCCGAGAATCGCCACACACCGAGTGGGAGACTCTCAAAGTCAATTGAGGGTCGATTTAGTACTTTATAACAATATTATACGAAGTAATCCGAGAATCGCCACACACCGCGTGGGAGACTGTCGAAGTCAATTGAGGGTCGATTTAGTACTTAAGAACAATATTATACAAAATAATCCGAGAATCGCCACACACCCTGTGGCAGACTGTCATAGTCAATTGAGTGTCGATTTAGTACTTTCAAACAATATTATACGAAATAATCCGAGAATCGCCACACACCAAGTGGGAGACTCTCAAAGTCAATTGAGGGTCGATTTAGTACTTTATAACAATATTATACGAAATAATCCGAGAATCGCCACACAACCAGTGGGAGACTGTCAAAGTCAATTGAGGGTCGATTTAGTACTTTATAATAATATTTTACCAAATAATCCGAGAATCGCCACACACCGAGTGGGAGACTGTCCAAGTCAATTGAGGGTCGATTTAGTACTTTATAACAATATTATACGAAATAATCCGAGAATCGCCACACACCCAGTGGGAGACTTTCAAAGTCAATTGAGGGTCGATTTAGTACTTTATAACAATATTTTACCAAATAATCCGAGAATCGCCACATACCGAGTGGGAGACTGTCAAAGTCAATTGAGGGTCGATTTAGTACTTAAGAACAATATTATACGAAATAATTCGAGAATCGCCACACAACGACTGGGAGACTTTCAAAGTCAATTGAGGGTCGGTTTAGTACTTTATAACAATATTATACGAAGTAATCCGAGAATCGCCACACACCTCTTGGGAGACTGTCAAAGTCAATTGAGGGTCGATTTACTACTTTATAACAATATTATACGAAATAGTCCGAGAATCGCCACACACCCAGTGGGAGACTAGCAAAGTCAATTAAGGGTCGGTTTAGTACTTTATAACAATATTATACGAAATATTCCGAGAATCGCCACACAACCAGTGGGAGACTGTCAAAGTCAATTGAGGGTCGATTTAGTACTTAAGAACAATATTATACGAAATAATTCGAGAATCGCCACACAACGACTGGGAGACTTTCAAAGTCAATTGAGGGTCGGTTTAGTAATTTATAACAATATTTTACCAAGTAATCTGAGAATCGCCACATAGCGAATGGGAGACTGTCAAAGTCAATTGAGGGTCGATTTAATAATTTATAACAATATTATACGAAATAATCCGAGAATCGCCACACACCGAGTGGGAGACTCTCAAAGTCAATTGAGGGTCGATTTAATACTTAAGAACAATATTATACGAAATAATTCGAGAATCGCCACACAACGACTGGGAGACTTTCAAAGTCAATTGAGGGTCGGTTTAGTACTTTATAACAATATTATACGAAGTAATCCGAGAATCGCCACACACCGCGTGGGAGACTGTCGAAGTCAATTGAGGGTCGATTTAGTACTTAAGAACAATATTATACAAAATAATCCGAGAATCGCCACACACCCTGTGGGAGACTGTCAAAGTCAATTGAGGGTCGATTTAGTACTTTATAACAATAATATACGAAATAATCCGGGAATCGCCACACACTGAGTGGGAGACTGTCAAAGTCAATTGAGGGTCGATTTAGTACTTTATAACAATAATATACGAAATAATCCGAGAATCGCCACACACCCTGTGGGAGACTGTGAAAGTCAATTGAGGGTCGATTAAGCACTTTATAACAATATTATACGAAATAATCCGAGAATCGCCACACACCCAGTGGGAGACTGTCAAAGTCAATTGAGGGTCGATTTAGCACTTTATAACAATATTTTACAAAGTAATCCGAGAATCGCCACACACCGAGTGGGAGACTGTCAAAGTCAATTGAGGGTCGATTTAGTACTTAAGAACAATATTATACGAAATAATTCGAGAATCGCCACACAACGACTGGGAGACATTCAAAGTCAATTGAGGGTCGGTTTAGTACTTTATAACAATATTATACGAAGTAATCCAAGAATCGCCACACACCGCGTGGGAGACTGTCAAAGTCAATTGAGGGTCGATTTAGTACTTAAGAACAATATTATACAAAATAATCCGAGAATCGCCACACACCCTGTGGGAGACTTTCAAAGTCAATTGAGGGTCGATTTAGTACTTTATAACAATATTATACGAAATAATCCGAGAATCGCCACACACCCAGTGGGAGACTGTCAAACTCAATTGAGAATCGATTTAGTACTTAAGAACAATATTATACGAAATAATTCGAGAATCGCCACACAACGACTGGGAGACTTTCAAAGTCAATTGAGGGTCGGTTTAGCACTTTATAACAATATTATACGAAGTAAACCGAGAATCGCCACACAACGAGTGGGAGACTCTCAAAGTCAATTGAGGGTCGATTTAATACTTAAGAACAATATTATACGAAATAATTCGAGAATCGCCACACAACGACTGGGAGACTTTCAAAGTCAATTGAGGGTCGGTTTAGTACTTTATAACAATATTATACGAAGTAATCCGAGAATCGCCACACACCGCGTGGTAGACTGTCGAAGTCAATTGAGGGTCGATTTAGTACTTAAGAACAATATTATACAAATAATCTCGAGAATCACACACCCTGTGGAGACTGTCAAAGTCAATTGAGGGTCGATTTAGTACTTTATAACAATAATATACGAAATAATCCGGGAATCGCCACACACTGAGTGGGAGACTGTCAAAGTCAATTGAGGGTCGATTTAGTACTTTATAACAATAATATACGAAATAATCCGAGAATCGCCACACTCCCTGTGGGAGACTGTGAAAGTCAATTGAGGGTCGATTAAGTACTTTTTAACAATATTATACGAAATAATCCGAGAATCGCCACACACCCAATGGGAGACTGTCAAAGTCAATTGAGGGTCGATTTAGTACTTAAGAACAATATTATACGAAATAATTCGAGAATCGCCACACACCGAGTGGGAGACTGTCAACGTCAATTGAGGGTCGATTTAGTACTTTATAACAATATTAATCGAAATAATCCGAGAATCGCCACACACCCAGTGGGATACTGCCAAAGTCAAATGAGGGTCGATTTAGTACTTTATAACAATATTATACGAAATAGTCCGAGAATCGCCACACACCCAGTGGGAGACTGGCAAAGTCAATTAAGGGTCGGTTTAGTACTTTATAACAATATTATACGAAATAATCCGAGAAACGCCACACACCCAGTGGGAGACTGGCAAAGTCAATTAAGGGTCGGTTTAGTACTTTATAACAATATTATACGAAATATTCCGAGAATCGCCACACACACAGTGGGAGACAGTCAAAGTCAAATGAGGGTCGATTTAGTCCTTAAGAACAACATTATACGAAATAATACGAGAATCGCCACACACCCAGTGGGAGACTTTCAAATGAGGGTCGATTTAGTACTTTATAACAATATTTTTTACCAAGGATCCGAGAATCGCCACACACCGAGTGGGAGACTCTCAAGTCAAATTGAGGGTCGATTAGCAATTTTATAACAACATTATACGAAATACTGAGAATCGCCACACACCCAGTGGGAGACTGTCAAAGTCAATTGAGGGTCGATTGTAATTTCTAAGAACAATATTATACGAAATACTCCGAGAATGCCACACACCGAGTGGGAGACTGTCAACGTCAATTGAGGGTCGATTTAGTACTTTTTATAAATATTAATCGAAATAATCCGAGAATCGCCACACACCCAGTGGGATACTGCCAAAGTCAAATGAGGGTCGATTTAGTAATTTATAACAATATTTTACCAAATAATCCGAGAATCGCCACACAACGAGTGGGAGACTGTCAAAGTCAATTGAGGGTCGATTTAGTACTTAAGAACAATATTATACGAAATAATCAGAGAATCGCCACACACCCAGTGGCAGACTCTCAAAGTCAATTGAGGGTCGATTTAGTTATTAAGAACAATATTATACGAAATTATTCGGGAATCGCCACACAACGACTGGGAGACTTTCAAAGTCAATTGAGGGTCGATTTAGTACTTTATAACAATATTATACGAAGTAATCCGAGAATCGCCACACACCGCGTGGGATACTTTCAAAGTCAATTGAGGGTCGATTTAGTACTTAAGAACAATATTATTCAAAATAATCCGAGAATCGCCACACACCCTGTGGGAGACTCTCAAAGTCAATTGAGGGTCGATTTAGTACTTTATAACAATAATATACGAAATAATCCGGGAATCGCCACACACTGAGTGGGAGACTGTCAAAGTCAATTGAGGGTCGATTAGTACTTTATAACAATAATAGATTTGAAATAATCCGTGAATGCCACACACCCTGTGGAGACTGTGAAAGTCAATTGAGGGTCGATTTAGTACTTTATAACAATATTATACGAAATAATCCGAGAATCGCCACACACCCAGTGGGAGACTGTCAAAGTCAATTGAGGGTCGATTTAGTACTTAAGAACAATATTATACGAAATAATTCGAGAATCGCCACACACCGAGTGGGAGACTGTCAACGTCAATTGAGGGTCGATTTAGTACTTTATAACAATATTAATCGAAAAAATCCGAGAATCGCCACACACCCAGTGGGAGACTGCCAAAGTCAATTGAGGGTCGATTTAGTAATTTATAACAATATTTTACCAAAAAATCCGAGAATCGCCACACAACGAGTGGGAGACTGTCAAAGTCAATTGAGGGTCGATTTAGTACTTAAGAACAATATTATACGAAATAATCAGAGAATCGCCACACACCCAGTGGCAGACTCTCAAAGTCAATTGAGGGTCGTTTTAGTAATTAAGAACAATATTATACGAAATAATCCGAGAATCGCCACACACCGAGTGGGAGACTGTCGAAGTCAATTGAGGGCCGATTTAGTACTTAAGAACAATATTATACAAAATAATCCGAGAATCGCCACACACCCTGTGGGAGACTGTCAAAGTCAATTGAGGGTCGATTTAGTACTTAAAAACAATATTATACGAAATAATCAGAGAATCGCCACACATTGAGTGGGAGACTGTCAAAGTCAATTGAGGGTCGATTTAGTAATTTATAACAATATTATACGAAATAGTCCGAGAATCGCCACACACCCAGTGGGAGACTGGCAAAGTCAATTAAGGGTCGGTTTAGTACTTTATAACAATATTATACGAAATAATACGAGAATAGCCACACACCCAGTGGGAGACTGTCAAAGTCAATTGAGGGTCGGTTTAGTACTTTATAACCATATTATACGAAATAATCCAAGAATCGCCACACACCCAGTGGGAGACTTTCAAAGTCAAATGAGGGTCGATTTAGTCCTTAAGAACAACATTATACGAAATAATACGAGAATCGCCACACACCCAGTGGGAGACTTTCAAAGTCAAATGAGGGTCGATTTAGTACTTTATAACAATATTTTACCAAGTGATCCGAGAATCGCCACACACCGAGTGGGAGACTCTCAAATTCAATTGAGGGTCGATTTAGTCCTTAAGAACAACATTATACGAAATTATACGAGAATCGCCACACAACGACTGGGAGACTTTCAAAGTCAAATGAGGGTCGATTTAGTACTTTATAACAATATTTTACCAAGTGATCCGAGAATCGCCACATACCGAGTGGGAGACTCTCAAAGTCAATTGAGGGTCGATTTAGTACTTAAGAACAATATTGTACCAAATAATCCGAGAATCGCCACACACCGAGTGGGAGACTCTCAAAGTCAATTGAGGGTCGATTTAGTACTTTATAACAATATTATACGAAGTAATCCGAGAATCGCCACACAACGCGTGGGAGACTTCCGAAGTCAATTGAGGGTCGATTTAGTACTTAAGAACAATATTATACAAAATAATTCGAGAATCGCCACACACCCTGTGGCAGACTGTCATAGTCAATTGAGTGTCGATTTAGTACTTTAAAACAATATTATACGAAATAATCCGAGAATCGCCACACACCCAGTGGGAGACTGTCAAAGTCAATTGAGGGTCGATTTAGTACTTTATAACAATATTATACGAAATAATCCGAGAATCGCCACACACCCAGTGGGAGACTGTCAAAGTCAATTGAGGGTCGATTTAGTACTTTATAACAATATTTTACCAAATAATCCGAGAATCGCCACACACCGAGTGGGAGACTGTCCGGCCAACGAGGGTCGATTTAGTACTTTATAACAATATTATACGAAATAATCTCGGAGAATCGCCACACACCCAGTGAGACTTTCAAAGTCAATTGAGGGTCGATTTATACTTTATGTAAATATTTTACCAAATAACTGAGAATCGCCACATACCGAGTGGGAGACTGTCAAAGCCAATTGAGGGTCATTTAGTACTTAAGAACAATATTATACGAAATAATCTTTGGAGAATCGCCACACAACGACTGGGGAGACTTTCAAAGTCAATTGAGGTCGGGTTTAGTACTTTATAACAATATTATACGAAATAATCCGAGAATCGCCACACACTGAGTGGGAGACTGTCAAAGTCAATTGAGGGTCGATTTAGTACTTTATAACAATATTATACGAAATATTCCGAGAATCGCCACACACCCAGTGGGAGACAGTCAAAAACAATTGAGGGTCGATTTAGTACTTTATAACAATATTATAAAAAATAATCCGAGAATCGCCACACACCGTGTGGGAGACTGTCAAAGTCAATTGAGGGTCGGTTTAGTACTTATAACAATATTATACCACAATCTGAGAATCGCCACACACCCAGTGGGAGACTGTCATCACTGAGGGTCGATTTAATAGTTTATAACAATATTTTACCAAGTAACTGAATGGGAGACTCTAAAAGTCAATTGAGGGTCGATTTAGTACTTTATAACAATATTATACGAAATAATCCGAGAATCGCCACACACCGAGTGGGAGACTCTCAAAGTCAATTGAGGGTCGATTTAGTACTTAAGAACAATATTATACGAAATAATCCGAGAATCGCCACACAACGACTGGGAGACTTTCAAAGTCAATTGAGGGTCGGTTTAGTACTTTATAACAATATTATACGAAGTAAACCGAGAATCGCCACACACCCTGTGGGACACTGTCAAAGTCAATTGAGGGTCGATTTAGTACTTTATAACAATATTATACGAAATAATCCGAGAATCGCCACACAGCCAGTGGGAGACTGTCAAAGTCAATTGAGGGTCGATTTAGTACTTTATAAATAACATAATGAAATATCTTAACGCCACACACCCAGTGAGACTTGTCAAAGCCACTGAGGGTCGATTTAGTACTTTATAACAATATTATACGAAATAGTCCGAGAATCGCCACACACCCAGTGGGAGACTGTCATAGTCAATTGAGGGTCGATTTAGTAGTTTATAACAATTATATACGAAATAATCAGAGAATCGCCACACACCGAGTGGGAGACTGTCAAAGTCAATTGAAGGTCGATTTAGTACTTTATAACAATATTATACCAAATAGTCAGAGAATCGCCACACACCCTGTGGGAGACTATCATAGTCAATTGAGGGTCGATTTAGTACTTTATAACAATATTATACGAAATAATCCGAGAATCGCCACACACCGAGTGGGAGACTCTCAAAGTCAATTGACGGTCGATTTAGTACTTAAGAACAATAGTATACGAAATAATTCGAGAATCGCCACACACCGAGTGGGAGACTGTCAAAGTCAATTGAGGGTCGATTTAGTACTTTATAACAATATTATACGAAATAATCCGAGAATCGCCACACACCCAGTGGGAGACTTTCAAAGTCAAATGAGGGTCAATTTAGTACTTTATAACAATATTATACGAAATAATCCGAGAATCGCCACACACCCAGTGGGAGACTGTCAAAGCCAATTGAGGGTCGATTTAGTACTTAAGAACAATAATATACGAAATAATTCGAGAATTGCCACACACCCAGTGGGAGACTGTCAGTCAAATGAGGGTCAATTTAGTAATTTATAACAATATTTTACCAAATAATCCGAGAATCGCCACACACCGAGTGGGAGACTGTCAAAGTCAATTGAGGGTCGATTTAGTACTAAGAACAATATTACACAAAATAATCCGAGACCGCCACACACCCAGGGAGACTGTCAAAGTCAATTGAGGGTCATTAAACAACGCCACACCTGAGTGAGACTGTCAAAACAATTGAGGGTCGATTTAGTAATTTATAACAATATTATACGAAATAGGCCCGAGAATCACACACCCAGTGGAGACTGGCAAGTCAATTAAGGTCGGTTTAGTACTTTATAACAATATTATACGAAATAATCTGAGAATAGCTACACACCCAGGGGAGACTACAAGTCAATTGAGGGTCGGTTTAGTACTTTTATAACCATATTATACGAATAATCCGAGAATTCACACACCCAGTGGAGACTTTCAAAGTCAAATGAGGGTCGATTTAGTCTTAAGAACAACATTATACAGCCAATACGAGAATCGCCACACACCCAGTGGAGAATTTCAAAGTCAAATTAGGTCGATTTAGTACTTTATAACAATATTTTACCAAGTGATCCGAGAATCGCCACACACCGAGTGAGACTCTCAAAGTCAATTGAGGGTAGATTTAGTCCTTAAGAACAACATTATACGAAATAATACGGTAGAATCGCCACACAACTAGTGGGAGACTTCAAAGTCAATTGAGGGTCGATTTAGTCCTTAAGAACATTATACGAAATACGAGAATCGCCACACACCGAGTGGGAGACTCTCAAAGTCAATGTAGGGTCGATTTAGTACTTAAGAACAATATTTTACCAAATAATCCGAGAATCGCCACACACCGAGTGGGAGACTCTCAAAGTCAATTGAGGGTCGATTTAGTACTTTATAACAATATTATACGAAGTAATCCGAGAATCGCCACACACCGCGTGGGAGACTGTCGAAGTCAATTGAGGGTCGATTTAGTACTTAAGAACAATATTATACAAAATAATCCGAGAATCGCCACACACCCAGTGGGACACTGTCAAAGTCAATTGAGGGTCGATTTAGTACTTTATAACAATATTTTACCAAATAATCCGAGAATCGCCACACAGCGAGTGGGAGACTCTCAAAGTCAATTGAGGGTCAATTTAGTACTTTATAACAATATCATACAAAATAATCCGAGAATCGCCACACACCCAGTGGGAGACTGTCAAAGTCAATTGAGGGTCAATTTAGTACTTTATAACAATATTATACGAAATAATCCGAGAATCGCCACACACCCAGTGGGAGACTGTCAAAGTCAATTGGAGAATCGATTTAGTACTTAAGAACAATAATATACGAAATAATTCGAGAATCGCCACACAACGAGTGGGAGACTTTCAAAGTCAATTGAGGGTCAATTTAGTACTTTATTACAATAATACTAAAAAATAATACGACAATCGCCACACACCGAGTGGGAGACTGTCAAAGTGAATTGAGGGTCGATTTAGTAGTTTATAACAATATTATACGAAATAATCAGCGAATCGCCACACACCCACTGGGAGACTGTCAAAGTCAATTGAGGGTCGATTTAGTACTTTATAACAATATTATACGAAATAATCCGAGAATCGCCACACAGCCAGTGGGAGACTGTCAAAGTCAATTGAGGGTCGATTTAGTACTTTATAACAATATTTTACCAAATAATCCGAGAATCGCCACACACCGAGTGGGAGACTGTCAAAGTCAATTGAGGGTCGATTTAATACTTAAGAACAATATTATACGAAATAATCAGAGAATCGCCACACCTTGAGTGGGAGACTGTCAAAGTCAATTGAGGGTCGATTTAGTAATTTATAACAATATTATATTAAAGAGTCTGAGACCACACACCCAGTGAGACCAGCCAATTAAGGGTCGGTTTAGTACTTTATAACAATATTATACGAAATAACTTATGAATCGCCACACACCGAGTGGGAGACTGTCAAAGTTTCACTGAGGGTCGATTTAGTCCCAAGAACAACATTATGTTTTGTAAATACGAGAATCGCCACACAACGACTGGGAGACTTTCAAAGTCAAATGAGGGTCGATTTAGTACTTTATAACAATATTTTACCAAGTGATCCGAGAATCGCCACACACCGAGTGGGAGACTCTCAAAGTCAATTGAGGGTCGATTTAGTACTTAAGAACAATATTTTACCAAATAATCCGAGAATCGCCACACACCGAGTGGGAGACTGTCATAGTCAATTGAGTGTCGATTTAGTACTTTATAACAATATTATACAAAATAATCCGAGAATCGCCACGAGTAGATGTCAATTGAGGGTCGATTTAGTACTTAAGTACCAATATTATACGAAATAATTGGAGAATCGCCACACAAACGACTGGGAGACTTTCAAAGTCAATTGAGGGTCGGCTTAGTACTTTATAACAATATTATACGAAGTAACTAAGAAGCGCCACACACCGCGTGGGAGACTGTCAAAGTCAATTGAGGGTCGATTTAGTACTTAAGAACAAGATTATGCAAAATAATCTGAGAATCGCCACACACTCCTGTGGAGACTTTCAAAGTCAATTGAGGGTCGATTTAGTACTTATAACAATATTATACGAAATAATCCGAGAATCGCCACACACCCAGTGGGAGACTGTCAAAGTCAATTGAGAATCGATTTAGTACTTAAGAACAATATTATACGAAATAATTTGAGAATCGCCACACAAAGACTGGGAGACTTTCAAAGTCAATTGAGGGTCGGTTTAGTACTTTATAACAATATTATACGAAGTAAACCGAACATCGCCACACAACGAGTGCGAGACTCTCAAAGTCAATTGAGGGTCGATTTAGTATTTAAGAACAATATTATACAAAATAATCCGAGAATCGCCACACACCCTGTGGGAGACTCTCAAAGTCCATTGAGGGTCGATTTAGTACTTTATAACAATATTATACGAAATAATCCGAGAATCGCCACACACTCAGTGGGACACTGTCAAAGTCAATTGAGGGTCGATTTAGTACTTTATAACAATATTTTACCAAATAATCCGAGACTCGCCACACACCGAGTGGGAGACTGTCAAAGTCAATTGAGGGTCGATTTAGTACTTTATAACAATATTATACGAAATAACTGGAGAATCGCCACACACCCAGTGGGAGACTTTCAAAGTCAATTGAGGGTCGATTTAGCACTTTATAACAATATTTTACCAAATAATCCGAGAATCGCCACATACCGAGTGGGAGACTGTCAAAGTCAATTGAGGGTCGATTTAGTACTTAAGAACAATATTATACGAAATATTTCGAGAATCGCCACACAACGACTGGGAGACTTTCAAAGTCAATTGAGGGTCGGTTTAGTACTTTATAGCAATATTATACGAAGTAATCCGAGAATCGCCACACACCGCTTGGGAGACTGTCAAAGTCAATTGAGGGTCGATTTAGTACTTTATAACAATATTATACGAAATAGTCCGAGAATCGCCACACACCCAGTGGGAGACTGGCAAAGTCAATTAAGGGTCGGTTTAGTACTTTATAACAATATTATACGAAATATTCCGAGAATCGCCACACACCCAGTGGGAGACTGTCAAAGTCAATTGAGGGTCGGTTTAGTACTTTATAACAATATTATACCAAATAATCCGAGAATCGCCACACACCCAGTGGGAGACTGTCAACCAATTGAGGGCCCATTTAATAGTTTATAAATAATATTTTTGGCAATCCGAGAATCGCCACATAGCGAATGGGAGACTGTCAAAGTCAATTGAGGGTCGATTTAGTACTTTACAACAATATTATACGAAATAATCCGAGAATCGCCACACACCGAGTGGCAGACTCTCAAAGTCAATTGAGGGTCGATTTAGTACTTAAGAACAATATTATACGAAATAATTCGAGAATCGCCACACAACGACTGGGAGACTTTCAAAGTCAATTGAGGGTCGGTTTAGTACTTTATAACAATATTCTACGAAGTAATCCGAGAATCGCCACACACCGCGTGGGAGACTTTCAAAGTCAATTGAGGGTCGATTTAGTACTTTATAACAATATTATACGAAATAGTCCGAGAATCGCCACACACCCAGTGGGAGACTGGCAAAGTCAATTAAGGGTCGGTTTAGTACTTTATAACAATATTATACGAAATATTCCGAGAATCGCCACACACCCAGTGGGAGACTGTCAAAGTCAATTGAGGGTCGGTTTAGTACTTTATAACCATATTATACGAAATAATCCGAGAATCGCCACACAACGAGTGGGAGACTCTCAAAGTCAATTGAGGGTCGATTATAATCCGAGAATCGCCACACACCCAGTGGAGACCGTCAAAGTCAATTGAGGGTCGATTTAGTAATACTTTATAACAATATTATACGAAAAGTCTGAGAATCGCCACACACTCCAGTGGGAGACTGTCATAGCCAATTGAGGGTCGATGAAGTAGTTTATAACAATTATATACGAAATAATCAGAGAATCGCTACACCGAGTGGGAGACTGTCAAAGTCAATTGAGGTCGATTTAGTACTTTATAACAATATTATAAATAGTCAGAGAATCGCCACACACCCTGTGGAGACTATCATGTCAATTGAGGGTCGATTTAGTACTTTATAACAATATTATACGAAATAATCTGAGAATCGCCACACACCGAAAGTGGGAGACTTCAAAGTCACCTGACGGTCGATTTAGTACTTTATAACAATATTATACGAAATAATCCGAGAATCGCCACACACCCAGTGGGAGACTCTCAAACTCAATTGAGGGTCAATTTAGTACTTTATAACAATATTATACGAAATAATCCGAGAATCGCCACACACCCAGTGGGAGACTGCCAAAGTCAATTGAGGGTCGATTTAGTAATTTATAACAATATTTTACCAAATAATCCGAGAATCGCCACACAACGAGTGGGAGACTGTCAAAGTCAATTGAGGGTCGATTTAGTACTTAAGAACAATAATATACGAAATAATCAGAGAATCGCCACACACCCAGTGGCAGACTCTCAAAGTCAATTGAGGGTCGATTTAGTAATTAAGAACAATATTATACGAAATAATCCGAGAATCGCCACACACCGAGTGGGAGACTGTCGAAGTCAATTGAGGGCCGATTTAGTACTTAAGAACAATATTATACAAAATAATCAGAGAATCGCCACACACCCTGTGGGAGACTGTCAAAGTCAATTGAGGGTCGATTTAGTACTTAAAAACAATATTATACGAAATAATCAGAGAATCGCCACACCTTGGAGTGGGGAGACTGTCAAAGTCAATTGAGGGTCGATTTAGTAATTTATAACAATATTATACGAAGAAGTCCGAGAATCGCCACACACCCAGTGGGAGACTGGCAAAGTCAATTAAGGGTCGGTTTAGTACTTTATAACAATATTATACGAAATAATCCGAGAATAGCCACACACCCAGTGGGAGACTGTCAAAGTCAATTGAGGGTCGGTTTAGTACTTTATAACCATATTATACGAAATAATCTGAGAATCGCCACACACCCAGTGGGAGACAGTCAAAGTCAAATGAGGGTCGATTTAGTCCTTAAGAACAACATTATACGAAATAATACGAGAATCGCCACACACCCAGTGGGAGACTTTCAAAGTCAAATGAGGGTCGATTTAGTACTTTATAACAATATTTTACCAAGTGATCCGAGAATCGCCACACACCGAGTGGGAGACTCTCATAGTCAATTGAGGGTCGATTTAGTCCTTAAGAACAACATTATACGAAATAATACGAGAATCGCCACACAACGAGTGGGAGACTCTCAAAGTCAATTGAGGGTCGATTTAGTCCTTAAGAACAACATTATACGAAATAATACGAGAATCGCCACACAACGACTGGGAGACTTTCAAAGTCAAACGAGGGTCGATTTAGTACTTTATAACAATATTTTACCAAGTGATCCGAGAATCGCCACACACCGAGTGGGAGACTCTCAAAGTCAATTGAGGGTCGATTTAGTACTTTATAACAATATTATACGAAGTAATCCGAGAATCGCCACACACCGTGGGAGACTGTCAAATAATTGAGGGTCGATTTAGTACTTAAGAACAATATTATACAAAATAATCCGAGAATCGCCACACACCCAGTGGGAGACTGTCAAAGTCAATTGAGGGTCGATTTAGTACTTTATAACAATATTTTACAAAATAATCCGAGAATCGCCACACAGCGAGTGGGAGACTGTCAAAGTCAATTGAGGGTCGATTTAGTACTTAAGAACAATATTATACAAAATAATACGAGAATCGCCACACACCCTGTGGGAGACTTTCAAAGTCAATTGAGGGTCGATTTAGTACTTTATAACAATATTATACGAAATAATCCGAGAATCGCCACACACCCAGTGGGAGACTGTCAAAGTCAATTGAGAATCGATTTAGTACTTAAGAACAATATTATACGAAATAATTCGAGAATCGCCACACAACGACTGGGAGACTTTCAAAGTCAATTGAGGGTCAATTTAGTACTTTATAACAATATTATACAAAATAATCCGAGAATCGCCACACACCCACTGGGAGACTGTCAAAGTCAATTGAGGGTCAATTTAGTACTTTACAACAATATATAAGAAATAATCCGAGAATCGCCACACAACCTGTGGGAGACTCTCAAAGTCAATTGAGGGTCGATTTAGTACTTTATAACAATATTATACGAAATAATCCGAGAATCGCCACACAGCCAGTGGGAGACTGTCAAAGTCAATTGAGGGTCGATTTAGTACTTTATAACAACATTTTACCAAATAATCCGAGAATCGCCACACAATCTGAGTGGGAGACTGTCAAAGTCAATTGAGGGTCGATTTAATACTTAAGAACAATACATACGAAATAATCAGAGAATCACACACCTCGGAAGTGAGGCATCGTCAAAGTCAATTGAGGGTCGATTTAGTACTTATAACAATATTATACGAAATAGTCCGAGAATCGCCAGACACCCAGTGGGAGACTGGCAAAGTCAATTAAGGGTCGGTTTAGTACTTTATAACAATATTATACGAAATAATCCGAGAATCGCCACACACTGAGTGGGAGACTGTCAAAGTCAATTGAGGGTCGATTTAGTCCTTAAGAACAACATTATACGAAATAATACGAGAATCGCCACACAACGACTGGGAGACTTTCAAAGTCAAATGAGGGTCGATTTAGTACTTTATAACAATATTTTACCAAGTGATCCGAGAATCGCCACACACCGAGTGGGAGACTCTCAAAGTCAATTGAGGGTCGATTTAGTACTTAAGAACAATATTTTACCAAATAATCCGAGAATCGCCACACACCCAGTGGGAGACTCTCAAAGTCAATTGAGGGTCGATTTAGTACTTTATAACAATATTTTACAAAATAATCCGAGAATCGCCACACAACGAGTGGGAGACTGTCAAAGTCAATTGAGGGTCGATTTAGTACTTAAGAACAATATTATACGAAATAATTCGAGAATCGCCACACAACGACTGGGAGACTTTCAAAGTCAATTGAGGGTCGGTTTAGTACTTTATAACAATATTATACGAAGTAATCCAAGAAGCGCCACACACCGCGTGTGAGACTGTCAAAGTCAATTGAGGGTCGATTTAGTACTTAAGAACAATATTATGCAAAATAATCCGAGAATCGCCACACACCCTGTGGGAGACTTTCAAAGTCAATTGAGGGTCGATTTAGTACTTTATAACAATATTATACGAAATAATCCGAGAATCGCCACACACCCAGTGGGAGACTGTCAAAGTCAATTGAGAATCGATTTAGTACTTAAGAACAATATTATACGAAATAATTCGAGAATCGCCACACAACGACTGGGAGACTTTCAAAGTCAATTGAGGGTCGGTTTAGTACTTTATAACAATATTATACGAAGTAAACCGAGAATCGCTACACAACGAGTGGGAGACTCTCAAAGTCAATTGAGGGTCGGTTTAGTACTTTATAACAATATTATACGAAGTAAACCGAGAATCGCCACACAACGAGTGGGAGACTCTCAAAGTCAATTGAGGGTCGATTTAGTATTTAAGAACAATATTATACAAAATAATCCGAGAATCGCCACACACCCTGTGGGAGACTGTCAAAGTCAATTGAGGGTCGATTTAGTACTTTATAACAATATTATACGAAATAATCCGAGAATCGCCACACACCCAGTGGGAGACTGTCAAAGTCAATTGAGGGTCGATTTAGTACTTTATAACAATATTTTACCAAATAATCCGATAATCGCCACACACCGAGTGGGAGACTGTCCAAGTCAATTGAGGGTCGATTTAGTACTTTATAACAATATTATACGAAATAATCCGAGAATCGCCACACACCCAGTGGGAGACTTTCAAAGTCAATTTAGGGTCGATTTAGTACTTTATAACAATATTATACCAAATAATCCGAGAATCGCCACATACCGAGTGGGAGACTGTCAAAGTCAATTGAGGGTCGATTTAGTACTTAAGAACAATATTATACGAAATAATTCGAGAATCGCCACACAACGACTGGGAGACTTTCAAAGTCAATTGAGGGTCGGTTTAGTACTTTATAACAATATTATACGAAGTAATCCGAGAATCGCCACACACCGCTTGGGAGACTGTCAAAGTCAATTGAGGGTCGATTTAGTACTTTATAACAATATTATACGAAATAGTCCGAGAATCGCCACACACCCAGTGGGAGACTAGCAAAGTCAATTAAGGGTCGGTTTAGTACTTTATAACAATATTATACGAAATATTCCGAGAATCGCCACACACCCAGTGGGAGACTGTCAAAGTCAATTGAGGGTCGGTTTAGTACTTTATAACAATATTATACCAAATATTCCGAGAATCGCCACACACCCAGTGGGAGACTGTCAAAGTCAATTGAGGGTCGATTTAATAGTTTATAACAATATTTTACCAAGTAATCCAAAAATCGCCACATAGCGAATGGGAGACTGTCAAAGTCAATTGAGGGTCGATTTAGTACTTTATAACAATATTATACGAAATAATCCGAGAATCGCCACACACCGAGTGGGAGACTCTCAAAGTCAATTGAGGGTCGATTTAGTACTTAAGAACAATATTATACGAAATAATTCGAGAATCGCCACACAACGACTGGGAGACTTTCAAAGTCAATTGAGGGTCGATTTAGTACTTAAGAACAATATTATACAAAATAATCCGAGAATCGCCACACACCCTGTGGGAGACTCTCAAAGTCAATTGAGGGTCGATTTAGTACTTTATAACAATATTATGCTGAAGAAGTCCGAGAATTTCACACACCCAGTGGGAGACTGGCAAAAGTCAATTAAGGGTCGGTTTAGTACTCTTTATAACAATATTATACGAAATATTCGAGAATCGCCACACACCCAGTGGGAGACTGTCAAAGTCAATTGAGGGTCGGTTTAGTAGTTTATAACCATATTATACGAAATAATCCGAGAATCGCCACACAACGAGTGGGAGACTCTCAAAGTCAATTGAGGGTCGATTTAGTACTTTATAACAATATTATACCAAATAATCCGAGAATCGCCACACACCCAGTGGGAGACTGTCAAAGTCAATTGAGGGTCGATTTAGTACTTTATAACAATAATATACGAAATAGTCCGAGAATCGCCACACACCCAGTGGGAGACTGTCATAGTCAATTGAGGGTCGATTTAGTAGTTTATATCAATAATATACGAAATAATCAGAGAATCGCCACACACCGAGTGGGAGACTGTCAAAGTCAATTGAGGGTCGATTTAGTACTTTATAACAATATTATACCAAATAGTCAGAGAATCGCCACACACCCTGTGGGAGACTATCATAGTCAATTGAGGGTCGATTTAGTACTTTATAACAATATTATACGAAATAATCCGAGAATCGCCACACACCGAGTGGGAGACTCTCAAAGTCAATTGACGGTCGATTTAGTACTTAAGAACAATATTATACGAAATAATTCGAGAATCGCCACACACCGAGTGGGAGACTATCAAAGTCAATTGAAGGTCGATTTAGTACTTTATAACAATATTAATCGAAATAATCCGAGAATCGCCACACACCCAGTGGGAGACTGCCAAAGTCAATTGAGGGTCGATTTAGTAATTTATAACAATATTTTACCAAATAATCCGAGAATCGCCACACAACGAGTGGGAGACTGTCAAAGTCAATTGAGGGTCGATTTAGTACTTAAGAACAATATTATACGAAATAATCAGAGAATCGCCACACACCCAGTGGCAGACTCTCAAAGTCAATTGAGGGTCGATTTAGTAATTAAGAACAATATTATACGAAATAATCCGAGAATCGCCACACACCGAGTGGGAGACTGTCGAAGTCAATTGAGGGCCGATTTAGTACTTAAGAACAATATTATACAAAATAATCCGAACATCGCCACACACCCTGTGGGAGACTGTCAAAGTCAATTGAGGGTCGATTTAGTACAATATTATACGAAATAATCAGAGAATCGCCACACCTTGAGTGTGAGACTGTCAAAGTCAATTGAGGGTCGATTTAGTAATTTATAACAATATTATACGAAATAGTCCGAGAATCGCCACACACCCAGTGGGAGACTGGCAAAGTCAATTAAGGGTCGGTTTAGTACTTTATAACAATATTATACGATATAATCCGAGAATAGCCACACACCCAGTGGGAGACTGTCAAAGTCAATTGAGGGTCGGTTTAGTACTTTATAACCATATTATACGAAATAATCCGAGAATCACCACACACTGAGTGGGAGACTGTCATAGTCAATTGAGGGTCGATTTAGTCCTTAAGAACAACATTATTCGAAATAATACGAGAATCGCCACACA
>NW_024745654.1:0-18424 GCF_018991925.1 Homarus americanus | reverse complement strand
AGTGTATTTCCTGTGAGAGGAATATTATTGTTATGACATATATATATATATATATATATATATATATATATATATATATATATATATATATATATATATATATATATATATATATATATATATATATATATACTTCATTTTTAGTCCATATAACACGCGGACTTTGAACATATAATCAACGACCTCACCAGCAAGGAATCGAACCCTCGACCTGCTAGGTGTGACTGGGGCAGCACCGGCTAGGCCTGGCAGTGGCGTTCCAGTCACCAGTTCAGTTCGGTGAGTGGGTGATATATATTAATAATATATATATATATATATATATATATATATATATATATATATATATATATATATATATATATATATATATATATATAGTTGCACTTCATCCAGGTATATGGTTTATCGGCATATATATATATATATATATATATATATATATATATATATATATATATATATATATATATATATATATATATATATATATATATATATATATATGTATGTATATATGAAGTATGATTTTAATACCTTGAAATATATTGTCGTGTAATTTTATTTAAGGACGAGAAGTTTTGTATTTTCTTTAATTAATTTCAAGATAATATTTTTTATAACTGTTTTATAACTGAAGCATAAAGGTTGAAGACTAAAACGAACATAATGAAACGGAAAATAAAACAGATTAGGTTTTATTAATATTTCTGTCCTTACCTGTCTCGGTAACACAAAACTCAGGTGACTCAGGTTTAATGAAACCTGTAAGCAGTACACGTGTATTTATGTTTCACTAAGCTTATGAAAATGTAGTAAGCAGAAAGTGTGAAAAAATGATACGAATTCAAATTTTACCAGAATTTTAATGCACATATACACTTAATTAGAAAGTGAATTCGTTCTTTATAATTTTTGTTTTTAATAGTGATGTAAGGTTTAATTTGTGGTGTTTTATCTATGCCTTATAAATATCGCTAACCTAACCTAACCTAACCTAACTTAACCTAACTTAACCTAACCTAACCTAACCTAAACTAAGCATACCTAACCTAACCTAGCCTAGCCTTACCTAACCATTAGAAGTGGAGTCCCAAACAACAACTGTCTTACTCACCAAACAACAAGTATTCCAAACAGCAACCATCCTACACACCAAACAACCATTGTACACCAAACAACAACCATCCTACACCAAACAACCATATTACACCAAACAACAACCATCCTACACACCAAACAACCACCTTACACCAAACAACAACCATCCTACATATCAACCATCCATCCTACTCCAAACAACCATACCTACACACCAAACAGCCATCCTACACATCAAACAACAATTACCGTACACCAAGCAACAACCATCCTACACCAAACAACAACCATCCTAAACACCAAACAACCACCCTACACCAATCAAACATCCAACAACAAACAACAACTATCCTACAACAAACAACAGCCATCCTGCACCAAGCAACCATATTCACCAAACAACAACACTCCCACACACCAAACAACCACCTTACGCCAAACAACCATTGTACACCAAACAACAACCATCCTACACCAAACAACCATATTACACCAAACAACAACCATCCTACACACCAAACAACCACCTTACACCAAACAACAACCATCCTACATATCAACCATCCATCCTACTCCAAACAACCATACCTACACACCAAACAGCCATCCTACACATCAAACAACAATTACCGTACACCAAGCAACAACCATCCTACACCAAACAACAACCATCCTAAACACCAAACAACCACCCTACACCAATCAAACATCCAACAACAAACAACAACTATCCTACAACAAACAACAGCCATCCTGCACCAAGCAACAACCATCCTATAACAAACAACCATCCTACAACAAACAACCATCCTACAAGTAACAACAACCATCTTACACCAAACAACCATCCTACAACAAACAACCATCCTACACCAAACGACCATCCTACACCACACAACCATCCTACACCAAACGACAACCATCCTACAACAAAGAACCATCCTGCAACAAACAACAACTATCCTACACCAAACAACAACCATCCTACAACAAACAACAACCATCCTACACCAAACAACAACCATCCTACAACAAACCACAGCCATCCTACATACCAAACAACCATCCTACACCAAACAACAACCATCCTACAACAAACCACAGCCATCCTACAACAAACAACAACCATCCTACACCAAACAACAGCCATCCTACACCAAACAACAACCATCCTACAACAAACCACAGCCATCCTACATACCAAACAACCATCCTACAACAAACAACAACCATCCTACAACAAACCACAGCCATCCTACAACAAACAACAACCATCCTACACCAAACAACAACCATCCTACAACAAACCACAGCCATCCTACATACCAAACAACCATCCTACAACAAACAACAACCATCCTACACCAAACAAGAACCATCCTAAACCAAACAACAACCTTCATCATCTGGCCATATAAGACATTTTTCAACATCTTCTTGGTATTGAAGATTTATCGTTTCTCTCTTGTGTCATCTTTTTGTCCTCTCGTCTCTTTCTACATCGCGTGAGAAGAGTGATGATGAGAGTGGTGGTGGCGGTGGTGGTGGTGGTGGTGGTGGTGGTGATGATGATGATGATGATGATGATGATGATGATGATGATGATGGTGATGATGATGGTGATGGTTTTGAGAGTGGTGGTGATGATGATGGTGGTGGTTTTGAGAGTGGTGGTTATGGTGGTTTGGTGGTGATGGTGGTGATGGTGGTTGGTGGTGATGGTGTTGATTGAGATATTTATGCTTCTTTCCCTCTCAGCCCCCTTATTCTCTCTTCCTTTATTCCTCTTTCTCTCTCCTTCCTTCCCTCCCACCACCTCTTTTTCCCACTCCTCTCATTCCTCTCGCCCCACTCCAGCAGCATTGACAGGGACGGGATAAGACACCCTTCCATATTATATCGTGTAGCGAAATTGGATATAAGTCAGTACAACCTGTCCTAATTACACCCAGCTCTCAATATGGGGCCTCGGGGTCGATAAGAGCCGCGAGGGGAGGGAGGAGAAGAGAGAGGTCTATAGAGGGTAGGGGAGAGGAGAGGGAAGATGTCTCATTTCCTTCCCAAATACTTTCCATTCACTTCCTTCTCTCTTCTTCTTCATCCCTCTTCCCATTCCTCCCCTCCCCTTCCCCATTCTCTCCCCACTTCCCTCCTTTCCCCGTCGTAGGACCCTCCCAACACTCCCTCAGGACTCCGGGTGCGTGCTCGTGTCCCTATTGCTTTGACAATATAATAATAATTAATAATACGGTGAAATAATTGTGCTTATGATTATATTAATTATTAAAATCTCTCTCTCTCCCTCCGTCATCTTCCTCCCTCAATTCCTTCCTCCGTCACCTTAATCCCTCCCTTTCTCCGTTCAGGCTGGGCTTGGTAAGAGCCTCAAGGGATCAACTTGTCACTTGAGGCTAGAGTTCTCCCTACCTCCCTCCATCCCCAAGCTGACAAGATTGGACAGCCAGCGTCAAGGGATTGGGTAGTTGGAATGTAGTAGATGAAGCTTATGATGAGAATATGATCATAGGATTGGGGTGAAACAATGAAAAATCACAGTTCCAAAGTTGACCAGGAGATTGAGACTAGAAGGATGAGCTTAGGATGAGGGACGTGGGTGGGTGAGATTAGGCGGGATTAAAAAGTAAACTCATCAGTTAAATAATTTCGAAATTCCTAAACCAACAACAGATATCGAAAAAAAATAACTCTCTCTCTCTCTCTCTCTCTCTCTCTCTCCTGGACTCGAAAATGCTCAGTAACACGAATAGTAAAAGAAAAGTAAAAATAACTTGGTCTGGTGTACTCGAAAACAATAAATAAATAACACGAAGAGAAAAAATAAAGAAAAAAAAATAATTGGATCTCGGTCTCGTGGTCTCGTTGTCTCCAGACGTCGAGTATAATTAGGAAGTTCACTGAGGAAAAATTACACCCCTGAAAATTACTAGATCATTCCTAATATCTGGGGGGGAAATTACCCTCCCTCTCCCTATTGTGTCCCCTGTGTGTGTGTTGTTACGCCGTCTCTTAATTTACTTTAATATCCAGGTTCTAAGCGTAACCAAACAAAAAAAAGTGAAGTAAATCAAAAGGGGATAAAAATATATAAAGTAAACCTTTAAGAATATAATTAAATAAAATACTAACACAATAAAGAGCCTCGTAGGCTGTCACAACAAATTGATTCACTATCGAACTTTTAAGACACAAATGATACTAAACATCGAAACATCAAAAGAACTGCTTAAACATATACTGAAGAATAAAAATAAAGCACTGGATTACGTTAACACTGCATAAACATATAAAATAACCAACACTGAAATTAACTATCGTGAAACAACACTGAATTACTTAAATGTAACTAATCAAGCACTGATGGACACATAAGAGACATAATTAGGTACTCACATAGATATACCACATTGGTGGCGACAGGAACAACACAGAAAATAAAATAAAGTATAAGTAATAGGTGACAGGTGTCACTCAAAAGAACGTGGATTGAATGACAGGAGGACTGGACTGAACTCCGTCTGCTGGTGGGGACTATATATAAGGTCGGCTCCCGCCAGTGCGATACGCCGGTGAAACATGGGTCGTTTAACGATGCAGATGGTCGTTAGAGAAACAAAGAATGCTTGTTACAATACTAAATGAAGAAATAAGATGGACTTGAACAAATAATGACAGTAAAACCTTAAGAGCACAGGGTAAGGTGACTAGAATATATAATAGTAAATATAACACATCATTACAGGAATAATATGGAACAACATTGAAGCATGTTATAAAAAATAATAGAAAAATACGACACGGTCGTAACAGTGTGTGTGTGTGTGTGTATGGGGAGGGGGGTGTAGGGTGTTGGGAGGGGGGGTGTTCGTTGAGAGGGGGTGGGTTTGTATGTATGTGAAAGAGAAAGAGAGAGAGAGTGATTACTATGACAATACACTACCAGTATATCGCCGTGAACGTCTCCGGTCCCACCCACCCACATTCCACTTACTCTCTATTCGCGGCTCTTCACCCCGCCGTGTGACCGTCCTTCCCCTACACCCTCCCCTTTCATGGTGTGGAGGTGGGGTGACCGTCTACCCCTTACATACCCTTCACGTTGATGGTGTGGTGTGGGGAGATATTACCACCTATCCCCTACACTCCTCTCCCATACTATAGTATTCCCGTGTAAGTCTACGGTCCCGGTTCTTCACCTCATCACAAATAAGGCGACGGGGTGTTTCGAATCCATTGTTAGTCTACCCATGACAGTGAGACAATACCCTAACCAAACCTCGACAATTTATATATATATTTTTATATATTTTGACCTGTTATTTGAGCTTTTTTATCTCAAAACTATACCAACTCTAGGCATTATTATAGCCTATTTACTCGTATGTACTGTCTCGTTCAAGATTCTTCGAACACTGCTGGATACCACTGGCAACTCAAATTAACAGAATATACCAACAGAAAAGTATAATATAATACGAAACAACAAAGCCCAACCATTAATTAAGCAACGGGGAACTAAGCAACCAATCACCGGTCACTTTTATATTCATTCATAATTTTTACTACGTACTATTATAGTAAACAAACGGCCTTGAGTTGCCAGCTGTCTACAGCAGTGTTCGAAGAATCTCGAACGAGACTGTACCAAGTAACAACCTCACCTCACTCGACCACCAACAACCACCTGACTCACTCGACCTCTAACAACCACCTGACTCACTCGACCACCAACAACCACGAGACTGACTCGACCTCCAACAACCACCTGACTTACTCGACCTCCAACAACCACGAGACTTACTCGACCTCCAACAACCACCTGACTCACTCGACCTCCAACAACCACCTGACTCACTCGACCTCCAACAACCACCTGACTCACTCGACCTCCAACAACCACCTGACTCACTCGACCTCCAACAACCACGAGACTCACTCGATCTACAACAACCACCTGACTCACTCGATCTCCATCCCACCTGACTCACCCAGCAGTCACTTGATCTACAACATCCACCTGACTCATTCCAACAACCACTGACCTCCAACAACCACGAGACTCACTCGATCCACCCACCACTGACTCACTCATTTCCAACAACCACCTGACTCCTCGGACCTGACCCACCAACTGAGTCCTCGACTCAGACTCACTCTCCAACCACCTGACTCACTCGACCTCCAACAACCACGAGACTCACTCGACCTCCAACAACCACCTGACTCACTCGACCTCCAATAACCACCTGACTCACTCGACCTCCAACAACCACCTGACTCACTCGACCACCAACAACCACGAGACTCACTCGACCTCCAACAACCACCTGACTCACTCGACCTCCAACAACCACCTGACTCACTCTACCTCCAACAACCATGAGACTCACTCGATCTCCAACAACCATCTCACTCATTTGACCTTCAACAATACGAATAATAACACCAGATATCAGATTTGAAAAGTTCTTAATTAGTAGCGTCATGTAATTAGGATTTTAATCAAATATGTTGATCTGAAAGCATAATAATATGTAATTCGACCCCTCGCCTTATATTAATTACATGAGAATTATTTTTTTTATTACTGAACATAATTTTTAGGTGATCTCGACGGAACTTTTCATTAATATTTTTTAATATAATTGGAACTTTAGATCTATTCTGGGGTTCTGTTCTGTTCTGTGTTTGTTTGTTTTTTGCTTATTTGTTTTTATTTACACTGAAGGAGTTTATCTGGTGAGCTTCTTTCCTTTTTAATTACCTCTATTCCTTTCTCATTCCCTCCCTCCCCTTTCTCCTTTATTCATTCCCTCCCTTCTTTATTCCTACCCCCATTCCCCCCTTCTTTATTCCCTCCCTTCCTCCATTCTTAATTCCCTCCCTCATTCTCTTCCTCCTTCCCCTACCTTGCTTCCTCCTTTCTTTCTTTCCTTATTCCCTATATTTAGTACAGTTTTTCTTCTATTTTCACCCTGTTCTCTCTCTCTCTCTCTCTCTCTCTCTCTCTCTCTCTCTCTCTCTCTCTCTCTCTGACACCTGGAAACAAACATTTAATTTACAGGTTGGGTCTCGTGTAAACAGTATCGCCAGCCCCTTGATGAATCGCCGATACCACACTCTATCACACTTTACTACCGCTTCCACATTCCACCGCCGCTACCACACTCTATCACACTTTACTACCGCTACCACACTCCACCGCCGGTACCACACTCTATCACACTTTACCGCTGCTACCACACTTTACCCCCGCTACCACACACCATCACACTTTACTGCCGTTATCACACTCTATTACACTTTACCGCCGCTACCACACTCCACCACACTCGCCACATTTCAACACCATGTTCATTCTGTTTTTCCACTTTTTTTTTATTTTGGCGTCAAGCGTAAAAGGCAAAAGACATTAGGGGGGGGGGGGAAGAAATATTCTTTGTAATTTTGCGTATACATTATTCACCTGTTACATTTTTCAGAGTAGTGCGTCAGAGGAAAAGGTGTTTATACGCAGAGTGTGGGTAGATGGGGGGGGGGGACTTTATATTGCGTAAAAATGCAAACTTTTTTCACTTTAACTCAAATGCAAATTTATGCATATTACTTTGGGATTATCTTTTGCATAGTTTTTTTTATGTTTCCAAATGCACGTATCTTAATATTGTTTTATATTAAGGTAATTTATTTTATGAGTCTTAATTGTTTAAATGTTTTTGTAGTTTTTGATGTAGTTACAAAGTGATTTCATTTTAATCCAAGTGGCTTATTTTTTTTCAAATTTATTATGAGTGCAAGCATTCTTTTGTCAGGTCTGTCTCTCTCTTCTTCTCCTCCGCCTCCTCTTCCCCCTCTCCGCCTCCCCACCCTCTTCCTCTCTCATCAACTGGATGGCTTCCGTATATTACTCACATAGACCAACAAAAATCAGACATTTTATATTCGTTTCTTAAGATGGTGAAAAAAAGACCGTCGTTTCTTAAGGTAGACCAACAAATAAACCTTTGTAGTGTGAGAAAAAGGCAACAGAGAAAAATATTGTACGGAAAATTTAATAAAAATAAATCTTTTATTTGAAGTGTAAAGAAAAATAAAACCCATATCTTCAGGAAGTAAAAAAAATAAACTTCGTTTCTTAAAAGGGGTGAAAAAACCTCCAGGTCCCGGCCTCACGAACAGGGCAGTTACAGTGACTGTAACTTTGTCCATATCTCCCGAAGATACAGAATCCGTACGACTCAGAGGTCACTGTATCTTATGGTGTACGATAACTTCTGTCATGACCGCCGGAAGTCGCTAGTGAATCACCCGTTCAGCTGTAAGGTTGACCATCACCGTAAGTCGTTAGTGAATGCCACCCACTTGTTTAGTGTAGTCTTCGATGGCTGTGGCCCTTCGTCTTCAAGAGTTGCCAACGTTTATATTTTATTCAGCAGAAGAAACCATTTTTGGTGTGTGTGTGTGTGTGTGATACCAACTGCTAAACTCTGACCTACCACAGACCATCATCACAACAGACCTTTGACCTAACACTGAATGCCACTGAACATCACCCAAGCCTCCCTCCTTCTCTCACCCTCCATCCCTTACCCTTCCTCCTTTACCCTCCCTCACTAACCATCCCTCCCTCCCCTACTCTCCCTCCCTCCCTCCCCTACCCCCCTTCCTTACCCTCCCTTACCCCCTTCCCTCCTCTCCCCCCTCCCTCATGCCTAAAACTAATAAGGGTGATCGTCATGCCTCCGAGGGCCCTTGAGACTCTGCCCTTCCTACCTGTGTTTCAGATATAAACGACTCGATAAGACAGCTTCCTTCCCCTTATCCCCACAGGTTTCCTTCTCTACTCCAGGCTTCCTTCCTTACCCCCAAGTTTCCTTCCTTCCCTGGATTTCCTTTCCTACCATTAAGTTGCCTCACCTGGTCTTTGAAGGAGGCACTAGAGAGAGAGTACACACGAGAATGATAAAATACACAACGTAATGAAGATATAACAAGGAAGGAGGGAAAGAAAAAGGTACGAACAACATTGATGATAAAGGTAAACGAAACATAATGACATTTGTTCACCTGTTTTGTCATTTGTGTTTGAATAATAAAAATAATTATAATAACCTTAATTATATTAGAGCAAATAAGCTTGGTTACTGAGTTGGGTGGGTTAGTGTTCACGGAAGAATTAGTTAATTTTATGGAAGTTTGCGTATTTTGAGGAAAATGGGGAACAAAGACGCGGACAGGTAAATTGCAAGTGTGAAGGGAGGAACATGTATAATTCTTGTAAATGATTTATTGATTATACGTGATTTGTATTAGATATTTCGTGTGTTGTATGATTCTCTCTCTCTCTCTCTCTCTCTCTCTCTCTCTCTCTCAAGCTGAGGTCGGTAATCAGCTTATTCTTGCTTGATTTACCAGAGCATAGATTTCTATTTGACACTCATATAGAACCTAACCTAACCTAACCTAACCTAACTTAACCTAACCTAACCAATGAGACGACCAACCTAACTGTATCCGACGTAAGAGGGAATATATATGACCCACCGAGGATATTTTATTTTTTTCAATAATTCGTATTTTAATTTACCTATTTGTTTTACAGTAATATATCATCTAAATTGGGGCATTATTTATGTATGAATCTCAAAGCCAGTGTCCTTGTGTCGTGTATTTGTTAGTGGCCATAATGCTCAGACGTTTACAGTGACTGCAAAATGTTCCTTAGAAGTACAAGTTAACAAGGGTCGTGTAGATTGTGTGTTTTTTCGCGACGATCCAGAATCTAGGTTTTCATATCGTTACGTCGTGGGAAATGGATAATTGGTCGTGTACATATCGGTAAGTCGCGGGGATTTAATGACTCAGTGTATGGATGAGTTGTCGTTTTTGTGTCGGTACGTCGTGAGGAATGGATAACTGGTCGTGTATATATCGGGAAGTCGAGGTGATTTAGTGACTCAGTGTATGGATAATCGATCGTGTTGGTATAGAGGAGGATAATTATGGTTGATGCTGTTGTCATTATTGTTATGATTGGAAGACTTTCGTTCATGCTGTCAGAGAAATAATATTAATATTAGATCTTTATTGAATTAATTATGCAGTTTTTATTTTCATCTTTTGTCTTTGTTTGATTTTTTTATGATTTTATGATATTTTTGGTCTAATTTTTGCTTTATTTTTACTGTTTTATCCTGTTTGTTTATTTTTTGGTTTATTTTGTGTTGTTTGTTCAGCCTGGATGAGCGTTGCGACATATACAAAAATGGGGAACACAAACCTCTTGGTGAAATCGGATCTCTGAACATTACAATAAATGAGACAATTTTGCAATATATCAACTGAGAGGATTACGGTATTGTTTCTGCTCCCTTATGACACAACTCGCTCAATGTGTTTACCATTTTACATCGTTATTTCATATCATTTTTATAGGAGTAATTAAGGGAACGGTTTAAAGGTAATGGGATATTGTTGTGATTACTTTTCTTCACAAATTAGGGGAAAAATAGTTACGGATACAGGTACAGTACTGGGATTCATTTGATTACCTTTCACAACTAATTAGGGGCAAATACAGGTACAGGTAAAGAGATTTCATAATGATTACAGTACTCATATGGTGTTATGGGTCGTATCTTTTCCTCTTCCTCTTTTCCTTCCTCTTCCCCTTATCCCTTGCTCTTCGAGTTATCCCTCCCTCTTCCTCTTATCCCTCCCACTTCATATTATCCCTTCCTACTTCTCTTATCCCTCCCTCTTCATATTATCCTTCCCTCCTCCTCTTATCCCTTCCTCTCCCTATTATCCCTCCCTCTTCCTATTATCCCATCCTCTTCCACTTATCCCTTCCTCCTTCTCTTATCCCTTCTTTCTCTCCTTCCTATCGCCTCTTCGTTCTCCTCTTCATCCTTCTTGACGTGAATTATAAGTTACCCCTTGGAGAATATAAAAGAAAACGGGAATCCAATTAAAGCAAATTCCGAGAAAGCATTTTACTATTTATGTCAGTTTACGGAGACTAATTTCGAGTCATTAGAATCCGTCGCTCGAAGCCTTTCATTCCTCCTACCTAATGTTTTTTGTTTTATTGTAAACCAACTTTTTTTCTTTCTTTTATAAGGAGAGAGAAAGGGGGTTGTTGCCGAACGCTTGTTTGTATATTATGTTACACATCTTGGGTAGTCTTGTGTGTGTGTGTGTGTGTGTGTGTGTGTACAAGGCTTCACTCGCGTCATGAGTCTCGTCAGGGAAGTAGTGGTTTAATTTTTTGTAGGGTTTTATATATATGTAGTGGGTTTGGTTTGTCTGTCTCTCTCTCTACTGTCTCTCCCTCTTTTTCTTTGTTTATCTATTTGTCTCTGTATCTAACTGTCTCTTTTTCTCTCTTTCTGTCTCTCAACACTAGTAAGGTGGACACTATACTGTAACCCCTTAATCTCTGTCATCCCGAAAGACAGAGACTCGATGCGCTCTCTCTCTCTCTATCAGTGCACGAGCCGCTTGTTCACAGGCGTTCAACTTGCCCCAAAATACGTTTCGTCAAGAGGACAACTTGACAAAGAAGACAACTTAATGAAAGAACGATAAATATCACCGACTTTTACCTCTTAGTCTTTAAAAATTTTCTTCAGTTTAAGCTTTTATGTTTTGCCTTTTATTTTTGCATATTATTTTGGATTTTATTTTTGCATGTTATTTTTACCTTTTATTTTAGATTCTATTTTGCATTTTACTTGTTACTTATTATCTTGCATTTTATTTTTGCGTTTTATTTTTGCATTTTTATTTTTGCATTTTATTTTTGTATGTTATCGATGACATAATGCAAAAAATAATATAAAATGAAGGTTAGGGATTTAGACTGACATTTACAGGAGCATTAAGCTTTTGATCCTAACTAATATACATTAAACCATATTTTTTTAATCAATGAATACTAATACGGAATTTATTTCTGAAATGTTTATATAGACATTTATATATTTTAAGTTTATCAATGAATGTTTAAGTTAAGGAATGTTTATTGGAGGAATATGTCTTCGAGAAGATGAATTTACACCTATTGGGGACCTATTATGTCAAGGACCTAACATAACAGTGACCTACTTTAACAGTGACTTACTATAACTCAGATTTATTATAATATGAACCCCAATTTAACCAACCACACAACCATGCCCCCCCATCCCCCACAATTTAACCAACCACACAACCATGCCCCCCATCCCCCACAATTTAACAAACCACACAACTATGCCCCCCATCCCCCACAATTTAACCAACCCCCCACGATTCAACTACCCCGCCCCCCCACCACAATTTAAACAACTACACCACACCTGCCTAAAACACCCACACCATTTACCCTTATACATTTAAACTTCTTCAAATGTAGGAAATAAAATATTTGGATAACCTCGAAACCCATATTTCTTAGCGTTCCATTTTAATTTTGCATAGCAAGAAGTTTTAGCGAAGATTTGCGACATTAGAATAACAAGGAGCAGTGTTAAGGCTTGCCTCTCTGGGTTAATGCAGATTCAAGCAGTTTCAATGCCTTAAATCTACATAGAAGTGTTCTAATCTCAGTTGTGAATCCTGATGATGATTATAATTGTGTTTACTTATCTTTCTTCCTTTCTGTTTTCTTTCTTTCCTTCGTTTTCTTCGTCTTTTCTGTGTGTTTGTTTTGATTTTGTTACTCCTTCTTAGTGTAATTTTGTCTCTCTCTCTCTCTTTCATTCCTTCATGAATTTAATTATGGGGAAGTATATTATTTTTGTACTATTAAACACGAAGGAGATTTAGGACTTTTAGTCAAGGGAATTGTGAGTATTTTACTGTCACTAGATAAGAATTTCCCCGGAGACTCACATAAATATATAACACACGTAGAAAAGCTTAAGGATAGCCATTAATGTGTTGACGCAAAATGCAAAACACGGCGACCACTCTAGTGCTTTACCAGAGAGAGAGAGAGAGAGAGAGAGAGAGAGAGAGACTGTCTGAAAACATTTTATGAATATGAATTTTAGTGATTTAGAAAGAAATAGTTATAGAAAATGCATCCAATGTTACGGTGAGAGAAAAAGGGTTTACGATACAAAGAACATCAGGATTTTTTTTTTACGTGAGATTTTTCTTATAGGCATCAATACTAACATTATTACGTAAAGTAGATATATAACCCTAAAAAAAACCCTGTATCTTATATATGTGTTGTGTTAAATATATTAAATTATCAGCGTTGGAAAAATAAGTCGTTTCATGGCTATGGTTGAACGTATATGATAAAGATTCAGTTTCAGAACATTCACGCCCTAACTCAGAGATCGCTGGAGATAATGTATTCATGGGACATTTAGCTATAAAATCTCTCTTTCGTAATTTACATGTAATATTTACTTTCCTCCTGAATTATCCACAGTTCTTAAGTTTACTGTTTTTATTACCACTTTGGATAAAAAAAAATTCTCGTAAAATTAAGATAGAATTATTTCCAGCTTTGTTTAGACCATTTTTATGTCTTAAGGCGAAGTACAGCGTTTAGGTGTGTGTTTAAAGGGTTAATTAGAGGGGAAATACCTGAACTTACCTGAACCTTTGAGAATGTTGATCCAGTGGAAATAATTTTGTTGCTTTGTCGTATTAAGTGGTTCGTGTTTACTGGGTTTGGACATTCACAACTCACATGACCTCCTCACACCTTACATGACCTCCTCACTCCTCTTATGACCCTCACATCTCATATGACCCTCACACCTTACATTACCCCTCACAACTCACATGACCTTACACCTCACGTGACCTCCTCAACCTCACATGACCTCCTCACACCTCACATGACCTCCTCAACCTCACATGACCTTCTCACACCTCACAGGACCTCCTCACATCCTACATGACCTCCTCATATCTCACATAACCTCCTCACATCTCACTTGACCTCCTTACACCTCACATGACCCTTCACATCTCACATGACCCTCACACCACACATGACCTCCTCACACCTCACATGACCCTCATCTCACATCACCCTCACACCTCACATGGTACTCGAGTAGGAACACTTTTTAAATGAAGTCTGATCTTCACCTTGCATGATTCACCTGACCTGACCTAACCTAACCTCATCTGACCTTCATGTTACTGGTGGTCATTCTCTTTCATTTATTTTCTCTTTCTTTGTTATTCTTTTTTATTGAATTTGTTTCCGTATCTTTAATTCCCTGATTCGTATGTGTGTGTGTGTGAGTGTGTGTGTGTGTGTGTGTGAAGGTCTTACATACACCAAAAGAACAATTTAAGGTGGTTTTAATCTATTGTCATTTAGACAGTTAATAAAAGTGTTTACTGACATTGTTAGTTAACATAAATAAAAGAAAAAAGCAACAATAAATTTTAGCAAGATTGAGTTTTTGGCTATTTCTTAAAAGTTTTTTCGTTAAAAGTTTGGAAACTTTTATACTTTGATTTTTGATAACCAAGGTAAAAGAAGAAGCGAAACTCTCACGTGATAACTTGTGGTATTAAGCAGAGAAAGTTTATTTATAACTTATATCCTCAAAGTTGTAGACATTAGACAGAGTAAAGAACGCTTAATAATAATAGTTGTGTTCTTATTTATCTGTGAAGAAATAGCCAATCATAGTAGTCTTCTAACAGCTGTGAATAGGTACATGACGTTACAGTTGGGGAAGTGAAGGCGATCGAGTGCAATGCCGACACTGTACCTTATCCACACTATCCCTATGTCCCTATCGTGTTTACAGGACACACTGCCACTTTTCATGTGTTTCCACAGTAAATTTTTAAATCTGACCCAAACTTAAAGACAAATTTGAGAATATTAAATAACAAATATGCGAAATACCTTTTTCTATTAGGATTAACCCTTATATTATTCCCAGGTAATGAAGAGCCTGGGTTTATATATCACAGGAAGGTGAAGGTGTTGATGTCCTAAGTGACCTCGCTCGTCCTATGAATAGAAATCTCAATCTGTTGCTATATTATTTACCTAGGGTTCCGAGTTTCTTATTACGGTGTTGGTCTTCGAAATATAATCTTGGGTAAAGTGTTGTAAACACCCACCTTAAAATTCGGATATATTTTATGACCAGGGGTGTATATTATATTACCCTTGAAATATATACGCATAGGCAACTGTCTCTCTCTCTCTCTATATATATATATATATATATATATATATATATATATATATATACTCAGTGATGCCATCGGGTGTTCATGTATATAAAAGACATAATGAAAGTGTTATTTCATTAGAATTTTGGGGAGATTTTTATTTTTTTTCTCGTATTTTTCGTGTGTTTGATTATAGGTGAGTGACTGGTAACTGGAGGGTCAGAAACTGGTGCCTTTAAACTGTATGTTACGGATTGTTTACACCCACCCACCCACCCACCCACTCACTCACCCACCCCCCCCACTCACTCACCCACCCAGTAATCTCCCTCCTCTGTCACCCTCTCGACCCATCTCCTTTACCCTCTCCACCCACCTCCTCCTCCTCTCACCCTCTCCACCCATTCCCAACCCTGCCTGATCCTCACCCACCCGCCCACCACTTATTTCCACCCCTCCCTGACCCTCCCCCACCCACCCCTACCCATTTCCACCCGTCACACTCTCAAGGGCGAAGTACAAGGGTGAGATATTTTCTTTTTTCTTTTGTTAGGAGGATGAGGGGGTCAATTATAACGAGACCACGACTGGAGGACTTGTGTAAAGACTTAAGGCTCATCAGTGATTGGTGGGTGATTGTCGTAATGTTGATGGCAATGAAGTTGAAATTGGTTTAAAGTTTAGTTTGAGGTAGATTAAAGGTTACTTTGAGGTCAAATTGAAGTAGATTTGAAGTCAAGCGAATTCCTCCTCATCCATTCTGTAGTCTAGCTCCTTCTTGCCCTCCTCACCCTTCCCCCTTCTTGCCCCCTCCCCTTCCTCCCCTCCCTCATTTCCCCCCTCTCTCTCCCTAGTCCCCTCTCCCTCCCTTCCCCCCTCTCTCCCCCTATCCTCCACACGAAGCAAATTTGACGGTCGTAATTTTTAGCGGGGATGGAATGATGTTCACCATCAGAACACCCGAAATTAAACTCCGCTGAACAAACTTATGGCAGCGGGTCATATTGCTCTCGTCTGGTCCTTCTACGAATTTGGGAAACTAGTCACTGAGTCGCTGTTAAACTGAGGGGGTATTGGCTCTCTGGGAACTAAGGGAAGGTGTTTTTAAAAGAAGTCACGTTGCCACAGATCTGAGGTGAAGTTTCATTGGTATCTTAGTTGTAGTTCTAATAGGTCCCAGTTCTATTAGGTTCCAGGTCTAATAGGTTCCAGTTTTAATAGGTACTAGTTCTAATAGGTTCCAGTTCGAATAAGCCCCAGTTCAAATAGGTTCCAGTTTTAATAGGTTCCAGTTTCAATAGGCCCCAGTTCTAATTGGTACCAGTTCTAATAGGTTCCAGTCTTGATATGCACTAGTTCTAATAGGCCCCAGTTCTATTAGGCCCCAGTTCTAGTAGGTCCCAGTTATAATAGGTTCCAGTTTTAATATGCCCAACTTCTAATAGGTCCCAATTCTAATGGGTCCCAGATCTAATAGGTCCCAATTCTAATGTTTCCCAGTTCTAATAAGCCCCAGTTCTGATAGGCCCCAATTCTGATAGGCCCCTTTTGTAATGTAACCTAAACTAAACTATTGGTAGTGTGGTGTATTAGGATTGAGGTTCACTGGCATTCGGGGGGGAGGGGGGTCCAGTATGATTAGGGGCCCGAAAACTGAGTCTTACTAGGATTGAGGCTCAAGGGACTCAGAGTTCTTGCCGTATTAACAATGTATCCAGGTAAATAAGTGCTAATTACCAAGTAAATGCAAAGTCAATGACCAGGTAAACAAAATGCCAATAACTACCTACGAGCTTAACATAAATACAGGTAGAGTAATAACAAGGTACAGGTGTGGTTATGTTGGTACGGTCGTTAATGCAATTACCTGCAGTAAGGCGGCCCTCTTATTGGTCGAAGCCAGTCTCAAATGGACAATTAATATTTGCTAATTATACCTAACTATCGTATCTAATTACTCCCTAATGTGTAATTAAAGACAGAGGGGAAGATAAGGAGTAGGTGTACGTGATGAAGGTGAGTGTTGGGGAGTGAACGTGGTGGGGGTGAGTGTTGGATGGTGGGTGTTGAAGGTGGAGCAGGGTGGAGTGGAGGAGAGGATGTTTCAGGGAGTGTTGGAGTGGAGTGGAGTGAAGTGGGGTGGGGTGGGGTGGGGGGCAACACGGCGGCTTACTCCAGATGAACGGAGTAGCGAGAGTGAGTAGGTGGAGTGGTCCTTACCTCTTATCTTTCCTTTTCTTCTCTTCCATCTCCCTTTAGCTGTCCATTCCAGAAGCAGTAGTCAAACTGATGGAATTTCCCTCCCTGCTCCCTGCACTGATCCTCTGCTTTTCCACTATATTATTACTTTCCCATCCAAGAAGTAAGTCAGATTGCTTAACTTTCCCTTCCTGTTCCATGTTCACACTTTCTCCCTTCCCACTTTCCAATTCTAGAGTTGAGTCAGGCTGTTGAAGTCGTTCTCTCTGTTCCACCTCCTCTCCTATCTCTCCTCTCCTTTGGCTTTTCCATTAGAGAGATCAGCCAAACTATCTCCCCCTTCATCTCTCGACAGAAGGGATTTACAGACAGTCTCTCTTTTGATCCCCGCTAAAAGATACTCAAGAGGTTAGTCGTTTTCAAAGACTTTTGTTTATTTTCACTTTAGAGACGTGGAATAAGGTGGGGGGGGATATTTCCTGTTGAATATAGGGAGGGAGGGAGGAATGAAAGAAGGAAGGGAGGGGGGCAGGGAGGGAGAGAAGGCGTAAGAGAAAGAGATCCACACTGTCAAGTTTAAATCATTACGCACATCCTTGACCTTTCGATAACTCAGGTATGAGGCTATGGGAGTCACCTGGTCAAATGTCAGGTTGAAGAAGTCATTTTCCCACACTGTTTTATTTCACTGTTGTTATTCTTAGGTGGACCTGTTCTGTGTGTGTGTGTGTGTGTGTGTGTGTGTGTGTGTGTGTGTGTATTCACCAGTCATTCGTCTTTATAATCCGATTAATATCTCAAAAGTATAATAGAATTTAATCTGAACATACAACTAATAATTCTCACTTGCATACTTTTCTTCCAACATAACATAACATAACATAACATAACATAACATAACATAACACTCAAACAATACAAACACCTGTACCCTGCAATTAACATCACAGGT